>NC_061091.1:4370891-4480545 GCF_015104395.2 Macrobrachium nipponense | reverse complement strand
AGAATAAATTTGGAATATATTCATGCATATCAATAATGACACCTGCTTATCAAGAAAAGGTGCATTCCATAAACTAAGGTAAAAGGAAAATCTATAAAACAAAATTAGAAAAGTTACTAAATACTAATTCCTCTCCAATTTTCAGTAGTTTTAAAAGTGGCATTCTGCAATTTAAATACTACTAATTTACTTTCAGTAAGATACAGACAATCTACTGATACTGCTTGTGGTTTATGAGGATACTAACCTGGGCAAGGAGGAGATTCCAGCTGCTCATCATCCCTTTCCACTGTCACTTTAGCACCACTGGTGCGGGTCACAGATCTGATGGTCTCTCCATTCCTTCCTATGATGCGTCCCACTGCTGCCTGTCAGGGAAATCCGAAGAATAAAACCTCTATAGTACTTAAATTTTACATAATAAATTTAAGGATTTTTGGACGATAGGTAAATCAATAAAGGTAAAAAAAAAAATTATATGTATATACGACTGTTACCGGGTATAAATTGTTATACAAATGGAACTGGCACAAAGAAAAGAGAAGCATTAGCTTATGGTCAGTTGAATATAAGCTAGGGATTGCATAACAAGACTTTTCTTCTGTCAGCTCTTCGAGCCAGTGTGACTGGGCCTTCACTGTGAGTAAAGGTAATTATATCTGATGGGTTAATATAAAAACTAATGGGTTAATATAAAAACTAATGTTGTAGAGAACATTTCTTACTACTTTACTCATAAACCTATAAAACTAAAAGGGTAGAATTATTACAAGGTACAACTACTACAACAAAATTTCAGTCCCAAATTAACAAAAACTAGCTTCAACAATAAATTTTTTGGACATTCTATTCTACTTAAAATATACGAATTAAAAAGAATAAATTATATAAGAACAGAATATATAAGATAAGTTAATATAGAAAACTGTTAAAAGCACATGAATCCTTAGTAAAACAGACAAAGTTTCTAACGTAAAAACAAGAAAACATAAAGCTATAAAGATAACCATATTAAATGTAGATATCATGACAAATCAAAATAGTTGAGCATGTTGGGGGAGACAACTCTGGTATAACATAACAGCCAAAGCAATTAAATAACAGAAAGCTATAATTACTTGCACTTATACATTGGATCTCTCGCTCCACTAGATCCTGAGTGAAGGTCTGAAACATATCCCTAGTAAAAATCATATTCCTAAGTACTGTATTAACATTTCTACCAAAAGAAGAGGCTGGAGAGATTATTAAACCAAAGAAATGTTGAATGGAGAGAACAGGATTGAAAATTAATGGAAGCAAAGTTAATCTAGTAGGTTAATTAACAACAGGACCAAGGAGTCTGGTGTAAGTCATAACAAGGTTTAAGGGGTCAACAGAATGAAAGGTAAGCAAACTTACAATAGGTACAAACATCTCTTCTGTTTCTATAACCGGCTGATCTGTAATGGCTTTTATAACCAACTTTTGAGCTAAAGTCACATTGTCTTCTGAGCCTCTGATTGTACATATACGATGTCCTTCCACCTCTGAAATGAAGATCTAGATAATTAACCATGAATACAAACCGACAAAGACATTTACATTCAAAAGCAACCCATATCATTCCCGAAGCAAGTTAACTTCGGTTAACTTTTTATATTTGCTTAAATGGAGAGAAAATTCAAAATAACATTACTGACTCATTTATTGCTGTATAGTATTGCCTTTTATCACTGTTGATATTTCACTTCAACTGCTTTTCTCTATCACTCCCTCTCTCTCTCTCTAGTACCCTATGCACACAATTGCATTTATCTTTTGGGTTTTAAAAACAAAAAATGAGAAAATACAGTAAAAATATATATATGAGAATAGCATAATTCATAAATATGAAATCATAAGCATAACACAAACTAAACTCTATGAAGTCAGACATCTACCTAACCCTCTTCACCTATCCAACTCTGCTCTCCAAGCTCCATCTTCCATAACAACCCCTCCTCTGAGCGAGTTCCTCTACGCAGCTTTTCTGCCCCTCCCCTCACAGGATACCTAGCCATGCTACCCACAACCCCACCTTGGAAAGTTCTCAAGGCCTCCCCAACTCCAGTCTGTTTGAGTAAGAGATGTGTCACCAACATTTTACTGTGGCTGTGTGGCATCACCTAGTCAAGGTGTGTCAGATAATGTAGAGTTCTCGATAAATTAAGGATTACTACTGTGCATTATTAAAAAAACTCACCTTCGTCCGAGAAATTAATCTTTGTGTTAGTTCGTTCCTGAATGAGCTTTACATTGGAACCTTGCCTTCCGATGACAAGCCCAACAGAATCACTGGGTACTTGGACTTCTGCCATTGTCCACTGGTTTGCCCGACCCTTAAGGATAGCCTCCTCTTCATCATCCTGGAAGAAAAATATTGTAATTACAAAATGTAAATTTTATCTAATCTTAAAACTTGTCACTCATGCAAAGAAATTAATATGACAAATATTTAATCAAATTTGTATTTTTCATAGCTAACAAACCCTGACTTAACAATAGGATAATCTTGCGCCAGCTGGAAACTGCTCTTCAGCAGCCACTTTTCAATAAATCTGAAAAAACGAGCAGATTTGGGCTATAATTTTCTTGAAATACTATGGGTCCGTATCCCCAAGAGAAATGGTTTTGTTCATGGTCCCATTTAGGCTATTCCCTCTATTTTTTTAATAGCTAATATCTGCTTCTGTAAGTGTGGTAAATAGCCATAAGTGTTTGGTGCTCAATGCTTACTAGGTAGGCCTATCTAAGCCTAGGCTAATAGACATAAAACATATCTCTTTCAAGCTCCTTTTATTGTGAGTTAGCCTCTGAATGAGACCATTCCTGTTGATGCATTTTAATTGCTTTTGTTTTTCACTCCTGCTTACAAACAGACCGGTTTCCCAACGAGGTCACACCATAGCTAAATAGCTACCTAGGTAGTAATTGTAGCATAACCTAGCCTAAGTATAGGTAGGTATCAGGGGGTTGGAAAACAATAGGTTAGCCTTTTGACCAAAAATGCAAAACACGTAAAATAAAAGAAAATAGGTTAACAGGAAAAAGTTAAAAGTATAGGAAAGGTAAACAACCGCGGACGATCCATCGTCATCGCGCTGGCCAGGCCTTATTCACTTACAACTTTAACTATACCAATCAAAAGATTGAAGTTTCGTCGACATAATGTGATATATGAAAGCCCCATACGAACTAAAATAAGTATGTGAGCTCTTCATAAAATATGTTTACAAGGCAGTTTTGAAATCCAATACGGCGACAATCGTGTGGCTAGCCGGTCAAACCACGGACAATCCACCATCTTTCCCAGCCTTCCTAGCACTCATTTGAACAATGTTAGCGTATATATGTAACGTTTATTAATCTTACTCAAGATTGCAGTTCTAATCATAACAATAAAACATTTTGTTGCCTATATTAGTGAAAGTATGAAACTTTTTATTCCCAGGGTCATGGTTTGAACTGAATTTATTTTTACCTTGTAATCGGTGGTTTCATCCTTACTGCCATCACAACTGAAACTCCACAGTGCTTATTTGATTGTAATTATACACATTTTGGTCTTAATTCACTCCACATTGTACTCGAACCACGTTGCTGTTCCTGGTTCCTATCTACTCACTCCACACACACAGTTACGAGCAGCAAACGATAACACTGATTATGAGGTTGCAAAGCTTTATTCCCTTAATTGTTTACTTTACTCATTATTAAGTTCAACTTTACTTCAAAATGTTTATTTAATTCATGTCTATTATCCCTTTTTTGCAACCAAATAAACCCAGAAAAATTACAAATATTTCGGATATAGGATAAAAAACCGCATGGTACAGGGGTGGACCATGTACAATCAATGTGTACAACCCCAAGAAAAGTACATTATAACGCGTCCTGACACCGGAGTAGAGGTCTTTAGCTCCGTTTCTCACCAACAACAAGTCGCGTCTGATGCCCATCTCCGATGTCAGGAAACGTTATAATGTACTTTTTTTTGGGTTGTACACATTGATCGTACATGGTCCACCCCTGTAACTTGCGGTTTTTTACCCTATACTTTTACAAGCAGACGACGTGAGGAAAAATGACTCATTGTTGCCAATCTATTGGAGCGTTACACGTACGCCAATGCATTTACAAACTGTTTCCATGAATTCTAGTTGTCATAGTATATAATGCAGTAATGATAAAATTGCTGTAATGTGTAAATATACTACAAATAGCTAGATACGCTAATTTCACTTATTTCCCCAGTTTTGTGTAAGTCTTATACCCAGTTTGGAGGGTAAACACATACCAATTGGCAACACTGATAAACAATTGAAGAGCGCAAAATGCCGCAAAGAATGCAGTAGTCCCCTTGAATAAGTACGAATAAGTGCTGGTTAGAGGTCGGGGTTTCGATTGTTATGATGAAAGTGCCGCAGCGTCTATGGGTACAAGTGGTGTGCGGATTTAGCACAGGAAATGGGAAGTTTGTTGACACAAGCGACTCCACAAACATCGAGATGGCGTCAATCTTCAAAATATTTGGAGTTGTAAGTAAAAACTTCGAAAGCATTTTGGAGTTGTGGGCACTGCGTTGGCCACCCTTTTCATTATCCTCTGTTTAAATCTTAAAATATGGCCTTAATTTCTAACTTTGGAGAAAATACTTACTTCGAAAGGAGAGTGGAGATCTTTAGCTCCTCCTCTCACCAACAACACCTCGTGACTGATGAACATCTCTGGTGTCAGGACGCGTTATAATGTACTTTTTCGGAGGGTGGCAAGCGTTGATTGTAGGTGGCCTGTTTGGCCTGCTGTGATGTTTTACCCTAGTACCGCAACACCTAGCCTAGGTACCTAAAGTCATTCTTTCTTGGAATTAGGTATAGCTATTAGCCCTAGGTAGCTAGGTACTATCTAGTAGCCTATTCCGGGTGAACTTCTGAGGCCGAGCTTATAGGCTACCTACCTACTAGGTAGCTAGCTACCTATTATAGGTAGATAGGTATCAGGGGGGTGGAAAACAATAGGCTAGCCTGTTGAAAAAAAATGTATAAAACGTAAAATAATATATCTGAAAATTAGGTTTGATTTGCGTACTAGCTAGGTATTTGGAAAAACTTTAAAAAGTATACGGTACCTAGCCTACTGATAACTAGCCTGGCTAGCTGAAGTAGGCACTAGCTAGGTAAGTAGCCTAGCTAGTAGGCTATAGGGTACCTAATTCTTTCTTGGAATGATTCCAAGTGAACTACTTTGTCTGGGCTTAAATTCAAGCGTTGAAAAACAGATCTTGAAGCCCACGATACCCAGATAGGAAAGGTTTAAACTCGTCATACCTAGGTATCTATAGTAAATACGAAAAAACACAGGCCAATAGGTAACAGGGTCAACAAAAAAAAAAAGAAAAAAAAAACTTGCAGAAACCATCTCAACAATCGCCGAAACGAGCTTTGTCACTGACCAATTAGTCACTTACCTTCTTGGTTAAGAAGTAGTATAAGGTACCAGCTACCCCTGATAATATGAGAGCTCCGCTTAAAGGCAGAATGACAGTTTTGAGGCGACTCATATCCATCACTGGTTCACTTCGGCCAGACTAGGAATTCGTCTGCAGTCCCGCAACGGCCCAGTTCTTCTTCTTCTTCTTCCTCTTCGAGATTTGAGCCTCTTCGTAAATTTTTTTTTATTATCAGTCGTCTCGTTTCATCTTGTAAATCTGTATAAGTGTAAAATACTTTGTGTGTTTGATTAGAAATTGTTTGCATAAAAGATATTACCTACAAAACTCTCTTTTTTTACGTCGTAACTTACATCACTCACTTGGACACTTAAATTCAAACGATGCACAACAAAAAATAAAACAATTATCGAGTGTCATTTTTAGTCGGTATTGTAACCAAACATGGAGCTCCAGTAAAAGAGGAGAATGTTGCTACTTTTTTTATTATTCCCATTGCAAACATTCTTGAAATAGATTCCTCACCGATTACCTCACTTCTCATTTTGTCAACGGAAGACGCCTAATACATTCGGAATTGAGACAGTGCGTAGCTGTGTAAGTGAGATAACAGCAGCCATGACGTCATAATCCTATTTAACAACAGGAGTTCGATTCTTCTATTTTTAAAGCCTGGGGTATGAAGACGCCAGTTACTTTTTACGCCTCAAAGAAGTCAGATGATAATATACTGGAAAACCATTCAAGCTCTAGTGCAGATTCTTTTAAACTTTCATTTTTACCATATGTAGGCTACGAGATTTCTTTAGCGCATAAAACCAAGACCTTGATAAAACTAAGGCACAATGAAATATAATGTGGAAATCCTCAAGAGAATTTCCATTTCAACAAGTTTACATTTTTGGATTTTTATTTAAAAATTTATTTATGAGCAACGCCATAGAGCAAATGCGACTAAGCGACCACTGCTGTTAATACGCCGGGGAACAGCTGTCAGGCTACCCTCCTGTCCTGCAACAGTTGTGTCACCTCCTGAAATAGGCGTCAGGAGGACCTCGGAAATCAAATAAATCAGCATCCAGAAAATTAGAAATCGACATTATCACACAATGAGATTTAGAATCTGAACAAGATAGATACAATTTAAAAGTAACATTTTTATATGTTATGACAATTTTATAGTTCATGCTAGCGCGCTTAATTTTTGGTTTATAGTTGTTCGTTGTTGTGGTTTTCTTGTTTTTTGTTTTCCAATATACAACACATTTTCTGACGATAACCTCCCCAAATAAAGAACGAATAGGAATTACTGAAAATTGCACCAGACCTTATGAGTCATGTGAGAGCTGCAATCTGCCATAAGATCCGGGAGTCAAGTCAGTCAACATTTCGTGAACGATTGAATAATAACTATTTTTTATAGCCACAAATCTCACAACGATCTTCTTCAACGTTTCACAAATAACCCTCGTCACTCTTGCACCAAGACGACTAGAAAACAACTGAGTATGAGCGTGTCCTGGCTTGATTAAACTTGTACCTAGGGGGTCTGAAAGAAGCACTATTTTTCGTATTATTTTTGCCGCAAACTCACATAAATCGTCAACCACCTGCTGCCGTTTTGTTGAAAGTGCTTGGTTGCGAAGCAAACATGCCTGGCTGACTCCCACGAACGAGCGAATGCGTAGTACTAATCATCGCAGTGAAACGGGTTTCATTTCGAAATTCGTTCGTTTACTACAGACGATGATTGGCGCTATCGAGTATACTGATGGCGTGCGCTAATTTTGGTCATCTCAACAAGTATGAATTTGCCTTTTCTCCTAAGCCAACGACCATCATGCAGTTCTCTGACGAGCATACCTATAATTATAGGCGTAGTACAGTAGTTGCCATGGGCCATTCAGTCCACCTGATTATTGAAGATACAAATAGCAAATGAAACTAATTTCTATCGAATATTTAATAATGGATGACTTTGAAACACTTGAAATTGAACGAAAATAAAACTGAGCTTATGATATTCGACAAGGAAAGTACTTAGGGAGTCTGGGTGTTAATTAAGTGTGTAGTTGTAACATGAGTACGCAAAAATGAATTTAAAAAATGCTACTTTGTATATACTACATAAATTTTACATTTCCAACAAACGTTCATATGGGTAAGAAATGCGCGTTGCTCTCGCTTTGAAATAAGATCACCACCTCAATCTGTTTTTTTATGAGTCTCTCTTTCCCTCTCTAACTTGTAATTTCACTCGAACTCCGCTTGCTTATCAGACCTGATCATTCAGAATGCTCACCAGCTTTATGTCAAAGCCCGTATACACACTGAGCCACTCGCCTACATCTTGTCATTCTCTATGCAATACCCGTTATACACTCCATAAACCATTTTTTCTCCATGCGTTTCTTTCCTCCTTCCCCAGCGATTACGGATATTGTTTTCTCTTAATTATCATTTCCCATTCTTTCCACATGACCAGACCTTCCCAAAATACTTTGGTCTACCATTTCACCAACATTAACCATTTTACTACACTTCTCTAAGTTTCTTACTCTTTTAGTCTCGCTCTATAAGCAAATCTTCTTGACCGCTTCCACACATTCTCTTTCATTTATATTTCATTCCTATATGGAGAGGGGATGGTTCAAATAATCTTTCAGGCATTCCAACAAGAACTCCCATTGACACCCAAATTTTTTTACCGATCTTTCGCTCACTTCAGCCTAATTCTTCCTTGTTTCGCCTTCTCTTCTCTCCCCTTCTTACCATCTCATCTCTCAGTACCATATGAATTCGCTTACATTACAAGAAGGAGAAGCAGAAGAAGAAAGGATGTAAAATTCTAGACCCGACCAGTCTACTATATACCTTTCATGGGTATATGCTTATATATTGCGACAAACAACCACAACTTGAAAATAAAATAAAAAGTCACGGTGTATGAAAAAAATCAGAACGAACGCATAGACTTGGGATGACTCACCTGAACCGACTATAAATAAATTTTCAAAGCTCGCTAATGGCTTTATACCTCAAAGCTGTTTTGGCGTAATAAGAGTGAAAAGTATTCATATCAGTGCAAAATATATATCCATTTCCCACACACACACACGTATTAAAGGGAAAACTATAAGCAAATAAAAAAAGATAGTTGTTTTGTAGGAGGATGGAACATTTCATAGACTATAACAGTCGTATCTCGCCTCATTAAAAGTTAAAACAAATGAAACAAGTGACTATCGATCACGGATCACAAAGGACACGAAACTTAAAGTTATCCTTTTCCATCAAACACGGAAACTGTTGAAGAGGAACGTTTAGTCACTGGCTCACAGAGATTAAATATAACTGTATATTTTTTGTTTGCTGTGTCCCGTCAATACAAACTTTAATTATTGCAAGGAAATCAATTTGGTCTCCTTGACATTTCCACCATAGTGACCGCTCAGATGAGCTACGAATGCCAGTGTGTGCATCTTCGCTCAATCTGCCACTTACAAGGGAATGTTTTAACGACTTCTTACTTTTGACGCTGCTACGTACAGTGCTAGAGAGAGTTTGATGAAATTCCTGCATAAAATCGAATGCGTCATTGGTAACCATGGATCAGCGAAAGGGAAGGAAAGTAATAGAAAAACATTGGAAAATTCCTTAGAGCAGTTTGCTGTGAGTGAATCGGTACCTGCTACAGTTGTGTTTGTGGTTAGGTAAAGGTATGTTAAAAACTCCCGTGGGCTTAGAAATGTCGATAACAGTTTGATTATCTTAAGTGTTTGTTCCCGCAAGCAAAAAAACATTTTAAGAAATTATGTGCAATTACCGTACTACTGTGTGCGGCGCGCGAAGAATATCAAATTTTTGCTCTCGGCCCATATACCATAGTTATGTGCATTGTCAGTGAACTAGTCAGAACCGTTTGCAATAACTATAGATTTGGAAAGCCTGATTACGTTAATTAATAACCAAACTCTTAATTGTTTATTGACGACATCCACAGCGTGGTTGGCGGAGAGAGAGAAAAAATATGGTTCTATACTCTGCAGCATCAATGTTTTACAAACCCGATCGGTTTATTCATAACTAGCGAATGGCTTCTGCTTGTGAGAATTATGAGGGTACAAGAAACAAAAATTATGAGGGCACAAGAAATAATGATTATTAGGGCACAAGAAACAATCATTATGAGGGCACAAGAAACACTTCTTGGATGAACCTCGATGTCAAGACCTAAGCCGAGATGTAGCCGGCCCTGGAAGAGACGCTGACTAAACTAGATATAAGTAGTATATTTATTTTTAATAAAAAGAACTACTCTTTGTGTAAACAATATATATTACGGTATGGAATAAGTCGGCTAATAATGTGGTACAATCACATAGCTTGCAAGCAGCCCGTTTGATAAATACACAACTTAAGTTCCTTGGAAATCTAGGTTACACATAAATAATGATGCAAAATATGCTAGACTTCCCCCTGCATTTTCCCGGATCAAACTCAACGCTACCATGGGCACACACAGAAATGTCTGCCGCAGTTGTATTGGTGGCCCTAACGGTGGTCATGCTGGCATGCTGTGGTGCCGCTGCGCTCGTGATGGTAGCTTGCTGTGGCGGGAGGCGAAGGGACGCCGTGGCGGAGAGCGGGGACGCAAGATGGCTTCCAGGCGTTGGCGTCATCGACTACGTCCCGACTTCTAATAGGTAGTATCTCAGCATCTCCATCATCACCTTCCTGAGCAAGAGCAGCTTTATCGCTAGCATTATTATTAAACAGTAAAGATGGACCAAACATTCTACCATGACAGAATATACAGTTAAAGACGAATCTCTCGAGGGTTTTTAATGTCGATCTGGTTTGTTTGCTTGTTTTGGATTCGCTGTTTTTTGTCCGTCAGTTCAATTTTCTTCTCGAGGCTTTCAGAGCGGTGGTTTATCGGAACCCAAAAGTTAAAATTTTAATAAATCCTTCCTTATTTCTGTGTATAATTATTAACAGCTGTTTTCTCTTTCACTTTAATAACCTTTAGTCGTCACCTTGAGAATAAGTCGGCATTGTAAATAATAATGAATATTTGGAGGCTATAAGCCTTCCTAATTCCTTTCGTTTTTGTGTTCCATTTTTCTTTCGTTCTCCGTAAGCAAAATCCTGGAATGCTGCTGACAGTTCTTTCTATGGTATTATTTATTTTTATTTATTTTTGTTAGGTTACGGTCGATTAGGTCTTATGGCAATTGGCAGGTATTTAAAGATTGTGGCCTAAATTGATTTAGTACGAGGGAGTTCAATACAGTCACACGCATTATATATATATACTATATATATATATATTATATATTATATATCTATATATATTATATATATTATTACTCCAACTTACAGTAAGCATAGTGCGATGTGTAGCAGAGCCAATCTGCGATTTTTTGTGCTCTCTGTGTAAGTGTACAAAGCAGCAAGTGTAAAAATTGTCCGTAGTACTACGATTCAGCGGTTACAACTGTGAATGCGACTGAGATGGTCGCCCTTACTTTTATAAAAGCCACCTCCTGTTACGCGAAAATAGTTCCATTATTTTATAAAGTAAACTCCGTTAGACTCATACGAAATATCGTAACGTGGGTCTTTATGACTCATTTGCTGCTCTGCTGTTTTTTCCAAAGGGCAAGATTACGTAGCGTAAAGTTTGGTCATTGCTTGGATACAGTGTGACGTGACCTAAAGAGTCCATCCTGAGTGGTAATGGTCGTTGATAATTAACTGAATTCGGAATTGATAAATCTATTGCAATGTCAGTTGGTGGATTACAGCAGAAGCGCCAATTTCTAGTGATTTTTTTGTAATATTGAGATCTGTTCTGTCTTTACTATCTAGTATACAGATGTATATTTAATTTTGTAATATTTTGTAAAAACCTACCAATTATGTAAATGAAAGTTATATTTTTCTAATAAAAGATAAAATAAATGTATAGAGATGTACACAGAGATCTCTTGAGGGTTCTTGCTGGGACAAAGGCTCGGAACTTCAATGAACGCAATATATTTAGAATTAGTTTTATTCTCATCATTTATATATTCTAATGAAAATGTACTTACATAGTTCCGACCAAAATCATCATAGGAGTGAAAAAAGGTAGGTTTTGTTGACATGTATATATTTAAACCGCTTTATAACGTTGATATTAAGGAGTTAATCATTTTTCATCGTTTTGGTCACAGGTCTTCCATCAGGATATCGCTGGTGCTGTCCGAAGACACGGAAGGACCTGCCGACGACCCGAACACGGCCTCCACCTGCCTCACGGACAACGACGCCTCGAATTCTTCCCTCTCGCTGGTGCTGGGTGATGGCGAGGCGAACCTTCCCCCGCCGCCCTCCGCGTCAGTTATGACTTTGCCCGCGGTGTTCGAAGAGACAGAAACTGGCTCCCCTGCAACGCTCGGGAAGAGAGAGAGAGGTCTAGTTAGGCAAAGAGTTGCTGATCCACCTCCCTCCTCCGGCTTGCCATATTCGACACAAAGCCCGCCAGAATTCGTACATCTGAAATTGGGGGATGCTCGTCGGTCTACAGAGCAAACGGAAGATAATAATCAAACCGCACTGCTTAAGTTATTTCCTTCTCCTACTACTCCTTCTTCCTATTCCTCCGCTACTTCTCCTTCTGCTTCATCATGCATGCACGTGAAACAATGCACGAATCACGATGCCTCTGATATCGAAATACTCAATGGTAATAACAGACAAGAAGTAACTTTCTCGTTCTCAGAGTCGCCTGGAACACTGTCGCCCGATTCTGACAGACATTGTGCTCAGTGTTCCACGGCCAGATTGCCAGACAGTTCAAAACGATGCTCCATTACGAGTAAATTGGCAGGCACACCGCAAACAGACTCACGAAAAGTGTCCTTCAGAAATGAATTGCCTTTGCTGAGCTATTTTCTGCCTTCACGTAGTCTGAGTAGAAGACTTACGTTCTAAGCCACAGGAATATCAGTGATTTTTTTCGTGCATTTCCGTGCATATTAACCACACACCCGAAATATATATAAAGGCATGTATGATGAGATGTAGTTAATGGTGTATTACTAGCTTTATCTATCGGCAGAAAAAATATTTTTCTAATAATTCTAGCATCACTTAACTTCAAAACAGTTCACACATTAAACTGATATTCCTTTGGTTGTACTACACTAGAAGGTACCTGAGACTGTGTTCACTGGAACCGAACGGTACCACATCCATCTATAACAAAATTACAACCAGAGAAAGTTGTACACTTTAATAAAAAGGAAAACACTGCGTCTATATTATTCACCTTTATGATATGGTCTTTTGTGCATTCAGGCCGAATAAGGAGGAAAAGTTGCCTATGCCATCGGGCCCTAACGCAGTCATATTCATTTTGATTCGCTAAAACTGTTATTACCAATATGAATACATTAGTAAAATGGTCGTGTAGCCCTTGAATACATATTTTTTATCACTCTTTTACAATAAGATCTGAAGCCAGGTCGGTCTCTGTTACCACAACTTTAATGAGATTCAACTTAATAAAAATGATTGTCGATAACACCGACTAATTTTGCAAAGGAAATGTGATATAATCTACGGATCTATGTAGCCATCTTTGATTTGTTGCGCTTCTTGTCTGGCTGTTAGGAAGCACATAGTACCATTGTTTGTGTTCACTACTCATTACCATTTTACTAACTTTTACCATAATCCAGTTTCGCAGAAACCCTTACGTTGATGATGATGTTGATTATTATTTTGGAAGAGTATTCTAGAAAAAGATTCGTTAAAAGATGCAGCTCAATGCGTAAGTTTAAAGTGACTTTTCCTTTTTATATGATAATAGATTTTTCTTAGAAACAATTAGCTTTTGATGTGGCATTCATTCATCCTCAGCCCAGATTTTACTTACTGTATATAATAAATGAATAAAACTCCCGATTGTCCATATTTATTATTGCAATTTAAGGGGGTATCCGAGGAAAGGAGCTATGGTACTACTGTTATAGTGGCTATCCTACGGCATATAAATCAACAATATTTTTTTAGCCATATCCACAGAAAGCTGGTATTTATGCTATCACCTAAAATTCTAACTGAAACAAATTCTAACGGAATGAATAATATTAATTTTACTACGTTTAACGCTTACAGGTTGCGCCATGAAGAGAAACGCCTGTAGTATACTGTGACAGCGTGAGAACCAGTTGACGCCGTTGAAAACATGGAAACATGGCTGTCGGCATGAGCCGCTCTTACATTTAGAGATTTCCCTCTGGATAGACAAATATACAGCAATATAACTGTAGTTGCTTTAAAAACCGTTAAGTATCTTTGCTTTTATGTATTTCTTAACAGTTGTTTTAGATTTAGCTGGTCTTATGCCAGCACGGGGTCATGCTCATAGAGCATGTCCGTAAAAACAGTTTGCGTGCAATTGTCGTGTCTCTGATTTTCACCTTGTGGCTACCGAAATTTGCTGTGCAAGTTGTCCTTTTATGTTTATTCACAAATAATAATAATAATAATAATAAAGAAATGGACAAGAGAAGAAAAGAAGGAAATATGGAGATGCTACATCAGAAGCAACCCGATGGAGAGAGGATATAGAAGGTTGGTCAACATCTGGAATGAGAGGAATAACACCCCCCAAACAGAGCAGAGGCTGGTAGACCAAGTAAGGCATCATAAAGAAAAAGAACTGGCTCTCCCCAACAGAAAGAGAAGAACTGGAAAGGGAAATGTCACACGACAACGAATTACACGAAGACGAACTGAGAGACGATGCCACAGAAGACGACAGGGATGATGAGGTATCAAACAACGACACACGAAGACACACCGACGAAGTAACAGAGAGGACGGAATGGGTAGAAAAGATTAGATAATGGATGGAGCCAGATACAGAGAGAACAAAGATCCCCTCCATGAAAGCCTACAGCACCAAGAAATTAAGGGAGAAAACAAGTGAGGTCAATAAAATAATAGGCATAATACACACCACCAGTATCACAGACACAAATCACTTGGCATATGCAGGAGCAAGATTAGTAGCAGTACTGATGGGGATTCGAACACCAACACCATCAGCACAACCCACCCACGAAACTAAAACAGCAAACCTCCTTGGAAAGGCGCCTGGAAAAGCAAATCATGGTGATGAGATCTGACTTAAGTAAACTGAAAGAGATGGCAGAAAAAAAGGCTAAGAAGCAGAAAACAGGGAGGAACTCAACGAGAAATACAAAGGACAAGAGAGGGGACTAAACAACAATAGAAGATGTACACAGAGGCTTAAGGCCAAAGCACACAAGATCCAACGGTACATGAACAGGAATAAGGGATACCAACAGAACAAACTATTCGGAACCAACCAGAGACTATACAGCCAACTAAGAGGGAAGACAACCACCAAGAAATTCCTGAAGCCGAACCAAGTAAGAGACTCTGGGAAAACATATGGAGCAATCCGGTATCACACAACAAACATGCAACATGTCTCCAGGAAGTCAAGAAAGAAGAAACAGGGAGAATAAAATAAAGATTCACAGACATCACGACAGACACAGTCAGACACCAACTAAAGAAAATGCCAAACTGGAAAGCCCCAGGTCCCGATGAAGTCCATGGATACTGGCTCAAAAACTTCAAGTCCCAACACCCATGAGTAGCGGAACAACTCCAGCATTGTATCTCAAATCACCATGCACCCAAATGGATGACCACAGGAAGAACATCATTAGTACAAAAAGACAAGAGTAAGGGAAATATAGCCAGTAACTACAGGCCTATCACCTGCCTACCAATAATGTGGAAGTTACTAACAGTATCATCAGTGAAAGGCTATACAACTACCTAGAGGAGACAAACACCATCCCCCACCAACAGAAAGGCTGCAGAAGGAAGTGTAGGGGCACAAAAGACCAGCTCCTGATAGACAAAATGGTAATGAAGAACAGTAGGAGAAGGAAAACCAACCTAGGCAAGGCGTGGATAGACTATAAGAAAGCCTTCGACATGATACCACACACATGGCTAATAGAATGCCTGAAAATATATGGGGCAGATGAAAACACCATCAGCTTCCTCAAAAATACAATGCGCAGCTGGAATACAATACTTACAAGCTCTGGAATAAAACTAGCAGAGGTTAATATCAGGAGAGGGATCTTCCAGAGCGACTCACTGTCCCCACTACTCCTCGTAATAGCCATGATTCCCACGACAAAAGTACTACAAAAGATGGATGCCGGGTACCAACTCAAGAAAAGAGGCAACAGAATCAACCATCTGATGTTCATGGATGACATCAAGCTGTATGGTAAAAGCGTCAAGAAAATAGATACCCTAATCCAGACTGTAAGGATTGTATCTGGGGACATCAGGATGGAGTTTGGAATAGAAAAATGCGCCTTAGTCAACATACAAAAAGGCAAAGTAACGAGATCTGAAGGGCTAAAGCTACCAGATGGGAGCAACATCAAACACATAGATGAGACTGGATACAAGGAATAATGGAAGGAGGGGATATAAAACACCAAGAGATGAAGGACACGATCAGGAAAGAATATATGCAGAGACTCAAGGCGATACTCAAGTCAAAACTCAACGCCGGAAATATGATAAAAGCCATAAACACATGGGCAGTGCCAGTAATCAGATACAGCGCAGGAATAGTCGAATGGACGAAGGGAGAACTCTGCAGCATAGATCAGAAAACCAGGAAACATATGACAATACACAAAGCACTACACCCAAGAGCAAATACGGACAGACTATACATAACACGAAAGGAAGGAGGGAGAGGACTACTAAGTAAAGAGGACTGCGTCAACATCAAAAGAAAATAGGAGCACTTGGGGCAATATCTGAAAACCAGTGAAGACGAGTGGCTAAAGAGTGCATGGGAAGAAGGACTGATAAAAGTAGACGAAGACCCAGAAATATACAGAGACAGGAGAATGACAAACAGAACAGAGGACTGGCACAACAAACCAATGCACGGACAATACATGAGACAGACTAAAGAACTAGCCAGCGATGACACATGGCAATGGCTACAGAGAGGAGAGCTAAAGAAGGAAACTGAAGGAATGATAACAGCGGCACAAGATCAGGCCCTAAGAACCAGATATGTTCAAAGAACGATAGACGGAAATAACATCCCTCCCATATGTAGGAAGTGCAATACAAAAAAATGAAACCATAAACCACATAGCAAGCGAATGTCCGGCACTTGCGCAGAACCAGTACAAAAAGAGGCATGATTCAGTGGCAAAAGCCCTCCACTGGAGCCTGCGCAAGAAACATCAGCTACCTTGTAGTAATAAGTGGTACGAGCACCAACCTGAGGGAGTGAAGGAAAACGATCAGGCAAGATCCTCTGGGACTATGGTATCAGAACAGATAGGGTGATACGTGCAAATAGACCAGACGTGACGTTGATTGACATAGTCAAGAAGAAAGTATCACTCATTGATATCGCAATACCATGGGACACCAGAGTTGAAGAGAAAGAGAGGTAAAAAATGGATAAGTATCAAGACCTGAAAATAGAAATAAGAAGGATATGGGATATGCCAGTGGAAATTGTACCCATAATTATAGGAGCACTAGGCACGATCCCAAGATCCCTGTAAAGGAATCTAGAAAAACTAGAGGTTGAAGTAGCTCCAGGACTCATGCAGAAGAGTGTGATCCTAGAAACGGCGCACATAGGAAGAAAAGTGATGAACTCCTAAGGAGGCAGGATGCAACCCGGAACCCCACACTATAAATACTACCCAGTCGAATTGGAGGACTGTGATAGAGCAAAAATAAATAAATAAATAAAATAGAAAATAATAATAATAATTAATTTGAAATTCAGCACCACTTAGTGTGCATATAAACCAAGGCTGAAAATTGGAGCACGAAGAAATTGAAGAAACTGAACGGACCCTTAAAGCAGACGACAAAAAGAAAGAAAAAAAAGTAAATCGTAGAAAACGGTGCAATTAGCAGACCGAAGGTATGCCACAAGGGGTGTTTTTCTACCTGTGCAAAATACGCCGTTGGCTGTGCCAGAGGTTGGCATACAGCCTCTGGTTCGGTCTTTAAGGATAATATCGCCCATTGGCAGCAGCTGGGTCCCTACTTTAGAAGGGCTAGATGAGCTCATGAATACTTTTTCTGTCCCTTTGATCTACTAGTGTGACTGCTGTTTTAGTTTAAAGTGGCCTCATGCCAGCACAGGCTCTTCTGTACATAGAGATTTTGGGAATCTTTCCGGTTCCTCTTCTTAGTCTTTTCAAACAGATTTTTCTCCATTTCAAGACTCATGCTATGACTATCTTTTTTTTTATTATAGTTACTTTTGGTTTCTCTCACAGTCATCCCAATCAACTGGGTGGTTTTTATAGTGTGGTGTTCCGGGTTGCATCCTGCCTCATCAGGAGTCCATCACTTCCCTCATTATGTGCTCTGTTTCTAGTACCACATCCTTCTGCATGGATCCTGGAGCTACTTCAGCACCTAGTTTTTCCACGGTCCTTTTCAGTTATTATTATCTTTTATTACTTTTTGTTTATCACAGTCCTCCTATTCGACTGTTCGTATTTATAGTGTGGGGTTCCGGTTTGCATCCTGCCTCCTTAATAGGAGTCCATCACTTTTTATTATTATTATTATTATTATTATCATTACAAAGAACCCCTCCATCCACCCTCGTCGCCACCACCAACTTAAATAATAAGACGGAGAGCCAGGATACAGCGGAGAACATAATCTTCATGAAACTAAACTACTGTAAGCCGAAACAGGTAGTACCAACTACAGCCTTCACCCGCTGCGCGACTTCTCCCCTCCTCCGGAGATTGCATCGCGTCATCTTGCCCACTTACCCACCGTGGATTTGCCCCGGCTTTGTGTTGATCAACCCTGGGGATAAATGCCATTAGATTTATGTATAGTTGAGTCATTTTAATCTTTCTTACGTTGCATTGCAGGCTATTGGGAATAAACAACGTAAAAGTCTCTACCATATTCGCGTCTTCGACTTAGTCTTATAATGAAAACACTCGCGCAGTAAAACAATAATATTTGATCATTCATATCGATACAGAAGGCTCATCAGTAGCAAGTCGAATTCTCCTATATACGCAGCGCCACTTACCCCAATTTTGCATGCACGCCCATGCTTCCTAGAGGCTGAAGCCCTTTCATTCCAGCCTCCTGTGTTACATCATCTGTCCATACATAAATATATAGGTCTTCCTCTGCTTGCTGCCTCCGAACACTTTTGAATTATTTACCCTTTTCGCTGACCAATTATCACCCACTCTTCCTACATGACCGAACCATCTCAGAATTATTATTATTATTCAGTAGATGAAACCTATTTAAATGGAACAATCCTACCAAAAGGGCCAATTCAAGCTTCCAAAAATATGGTGCCCATTAAGAAGTAAGAACAAAGGGAAATAGTACTACTACATATTCACTTTTAACATGCATATAATTTCACTGGCATATTCATATGATCACAATAAAAGCTCATGATCTCATATCCTAAAAATCTCGCCTTTTCACCTGCAATAATATTCAAATGACCTACGGGCTGTTCTATGAGCAAGAGCCCGTGCTGGCATAAGGCCAGCTTAATCTTAAACAACAACAACAAAAGGGAAATACAGAAAGAATAGCTCCCACTTATTAAAGAAGAGGAAAAAAGAAACTATTAAATACACAAATAGATAAACAAATGATTAAACTGTAAGAGTAAGAGTAGGCCTATTAGGGTAGTAGTTCGTTGTATTATACATGAGCGGGTAAGCACGTGCTGTTTGGTTTTAATCTCCCACCGCAGACCCTACACTGCAACAGTAACTGATCATGATACAGAGCCAGTGAATCGTCGCTCTGGGCGAGACGCGAACCCGTGACATGTGAGTGGAATTCAACGACACGAACCACTATACCAGCGGAGCAGCTAAATACAACATGAAGTAATTTTTAGTTTTTTCTTCTAAAAAAAAAAAAAAAAAAAAAAGGAGTTATTAGAACCATCAGATTCATGAGATGGAACAGAAAGTAAATATATATTGCTCATCTCTCTCTCTTGCTCTCTTCCTCATCTTCCTCTCTCTCGTCTCTCGTCTCCTCTCTCTCTCCTCTCTATAATATAATATATATATATATATAGATATTATATATATATATATATTGCTCGCGTATCAAAGGTGATATTATTACTTGATTTTAGCAATATATAGCAATAGTTTACTATATCTCCTATCATGCAGCCATAGCAAGAGGAATAGCGTGGTCCCTTAGATATAAATTTCTAAGAGATAGCGAGAGACGGAGGAGAGAGAGGGAGAGGAGAGAGAGGAAGTAGAGAGATGAGAGAAAGAGAAATGAAGACGCAAAAGGATGCAAAGTTCATGGGGGAGGGGACATTGTAAAATCAGAAAAGCACATTCAACTTTATCGAAATCCCATGAGACCACATCAGCTGTAGAAAGTTTCACTTATCTCAAAAGTTATAATATTTTACAAAACAAAGAAGTCACGGCCCGATAATGCAGTTTGGCTTCACTACATGATTTAATTGGCTAGTTTATAAAACTCACCTCCCTCTACGTTTAGAGTTTTGTTTCCTATAGAGTCCATTTGGTGATAAGGAGTATCGAAGTGCCGGGCTACAGTCACTGAACTGAAAGACTCAAGTTTCTTGCATTATTTAGTTCAGCAGACAGACTTTATACATGTTTTTTTCCTTTTAAATTAGCAACTGTAAGATTTGTCTGTATTATAATGTTGGTTAGCTTCTGTGCGACAGGACGCAAAATTTAATCGGGATCAGACAGAGGGTAACATGTCTTTGAAGATATATAAGACAAAACTAGTATATCGTCTGTAATCATAGATGATGCTGTTGTTCATACAAACGCACACGCACAAAGAGAGAGAGAGAGAGAGAGAGAGAGAGAGAGAGAGAGAGAGAGAGAGAGAGAGAGAGAGAGAGAGAGAGCAACACTGGGCTAAACTTTTGACAAATGATAAATATAAAGACATGCATATAACGTAGCTGGCAAAAGGCAATACAAATTATTGTTTGTAGTTATCCACGGGCTTTTATTGGATAACGTACTATTGACGTCATATGGTAAGGCTCTTGTTTAGGTCCTAAGGATGTCGTTTCTTGTGGATGAAACTGTGTGCCATACTTAATAATTGTTATAAATTTGTTTTAAGTTTGTGAAAAGTGTATTTAATATAAGTATATAATATTTATAATAGTGATGGATGTTGATTTATAGATGAAATGGGCGTATTTTGTGTTAAACGATAAAAGTTGAGGGTGAAAGTAGAATCCTGCGCACTGAGCAAAACCAACTCTTGCACGTACAGCGAGGACAAGCAACATCCCGTGCACCGAGCAGGAACTCGATCCCAAACCCTATATTGCGGTCAAGTAGCAGCCAGACGGACGGGCGTTCCGAGCGAAATCCGACTCAGTTGAGCCCCCTTTTTCTCCCGTATTCGTGTCGCGGAACTTTGGCAAGCTGTTCTTCGTAGGTAGGTACACTCCCGCCGGAGGTGGGCGCCGCCCCGAGGCCCGAATGCGCTGACACAAGAGCCTGACAGGGGGCTGGTTGTGGTCAGCCCTAATTTTAGGTTAGGTCACTTTAAGATGGGAAGTTCTCCTCCGAGGTCAGCCCGATCCTGACGCCCGATCGCCGCCGTCGCCGCCCCGAGGGCGCGTTCGGGGGGCGTCGCGGGCCACAGAGGGGTTCGCGGTGGATGTCGGGGTTCGAGTTTGAGGGGGTTTCTGTGTGCGAGTCGGGTGCGGGAGATGATGATGATGGTGAGGCTGTGATCAATCTCTCCGGAAGGCATCGCTGCTTTTCGGGAGGGGGGTTAAAACCTCGCGATTTGGCGGGTTTTTAATGCCCCCCGGGGGAGCCCCTGGGGACGACGTTCGTCCCTTTTGAGTCATTAAAAACTTCCTTTACTTATTGACGATCCGTCTAAACGAACGATTACGTAACGGATCGTTTTCTTAGACGGATACTTAGGCCTAACCGTTGAGTGTTGTGAAGTGGGCGTTTTAGTAGGACGATATATCCGTCAACAAAGCTTCGTTTACCATCGAATGTCAATGTCATAATGATGTGACAATCAACGAGCACCGAAGGTAAGCCTGTGTTTTATCGCCTAAAAGGCCGAAATGAAGCTCCAGGTCATGTTAGGTCACTTCTAGCCCAGGCCAAGGACCTATAATGTCATGAGTGGGGAAATCAATGTAAGTTGGGAAAAGTATGTTTTCTTTTTTTTACTTAATTACTTAGGATAATTATACATTCACTGTTGTTTAAATAAGCTACAGATTCTGTCAGGTTCCTATCAATGAGTACTAATTACAATTCGTTTTTCTTAAATTACAGCTCCTTTTTCCTGAATGAATTACAATTACTCTTGCATAAATAAATTTAAGTTACTGTTACATAGATAAATTATAGTAATTCCTTTTTTTGAAAATTAATTACAATTACTTTTTTGAAAATGAATTACAATAACTTTTTTGAAAATTAATTACAATTACTTTTTTGAAAATGGATAACAGTTCCTATTTCTTAAATATACTATTACAGTTCCTGTTTCTGAAATGAGTTACAAATCCTTCTTTTTAAATAAATTGTAGTAACTTTTTCTTAGATAAATTACAGTACCTGTTCTTAAATAAATTATATATATCTTTAGAACAACTTTTAATTTTTGTTTCTAGAATAAATTACAGTTCCTGTTTCTTAAATTATAATTCTTGTTTTAGATCAAATTACAATTCCTGTTTCTAAAATAAGTTACAGTGCCTGTATTTTGAATAGAATATAATTATTTTTTTTTTAGAATAAATGACAATTCATGTTTCTCAAATAATTTACAATTTCCGTTGCTTAAATTGATTTCAATTCCTGTTTCTTGACTAAATTATAATTACTGCTGCCCAAATAAGTAAAATTCCTTTTACGTACATAAATTACATTGTTGCTCAAATAAATTATAATTTTGTTTATTAAATATATTAAAGTTACTGTTGCTTAAAAAAATTACAGTTACTGTTGTTAAAATGAATGATGATTCCTGTTGCTTAATTAAAGTACAATTCGTGTTGCGTAAATTATGATCCTGGTTGCTTAATTAAATTACAATTCCTGTAAATTATGAACATTGTTGCTTAATTAAATTACAATTCCTGTAAATTATGATCCTTGTTTCTTAATTAAATTACAATTCCTGTAAATTATGATCCTTGTTTCTTAATTAAATTACAATTCCTGTTGCTTAAATAAATTACAATTCCTGTTGCCTAGGCCTAGGCAAAGCCTGCTAGCCTTCTCCACTTAGCAGGCCTTCCCTAACCACTTAGCCTGTGGCCAGCTATTATTTCCACGAGGACACTCCAAATTGTTATATTAGGCATGTATGCAGTACGCAATTTGTAGGAAAGTAAAGCAGAAGATACAGTGTAGGCTTAAAGCTGGCAAGAGATACGCAGCTTTAATCTAGTGAACATAAGCTAGGCTAATGGCAAAATAACGGGGGCATGTGACAACATTGGTAAAACTGCAGAGAACTACTGCTGTACTCCTGTAATTTGGTAGCCACCTGGGTCATCCTACAATTAAGGGTCCAAATTCACTGCATTACGTAAAGTCCAGATCAGCACACAGATTTATCATATATTTTTTGAATCATGGGAAACAATGAAAAAATTAATAGTTTATTAACTTACAAATGTAGAGATTGTGAAAAAAGAAAAAAACTTGTTAAAAGTGGGAATGTAGACAAAAACATGTCTTGGGGGATACGAACTATGGCATAGAAAATCTTAAATCTAAGAGCCTGTGCGGGCTTCCCACCTGGTTCCTGAGCGTTCGCTCCACGAACACAGTTCCATTCACACGACACTACTCGCGTGAAGTGCAGAGCTTTATGCCCTTGGTTTTTTTAGAGTCTTGTGTTCTGTAAGCAGATAAACTGTGCATTTTTCAGCAAGTACTATATACCCCTGTTTGCAGATTTGTCGAAAGAAAAAATTGAAAATCGGAAAGGATTTGGATTCCTAAACTGTAGGATTACTGCCACCTTATTTGCACAAAGGTTGCTGTGTTTAGTGCCAGGTCTGTTAGAGTTGAACGTAAAAACATAATCAACGATACTTAATATGGTAAACAGAAGCTATAAACACAAACAAAATATTGTAAATACTACGGTCAGTGACTGGCAAGAAACAGGCAGTGACAGTAATGTAGTAGTCTGCAGCTTTACCTAATTATGCTGTTGTGCTGTGGTGAATATAATGCTAGCCTAGGCCTGTTCACTGGAAAATGGTATGTTTGATGAGTGTGTGTTCATTCATCCGGTACACCGATACTATGCCTAGAGACTGGTGGTCTGACAGTATAAGTGACCTATAATATCAAGTAACGCAGGTAAGTTATCATTCCTGCATCACTGCATCCTCGTTTTGATCCAAAAACTGTTGTCATTCCATTGTTACATTTTCCTGTTGCTATTAATTTTTTTATTTGCATATCATTTGTTCAGTTATTGTGATCTTAAGTTATTTTTCAACATTTTTTTTTAGTGCATGGATAGATTTTTAAGATTTTGAATATTTATGGAATAGAAATGAGATGTGCTATTTATTTGGTAATTTTATGATTTCATCTTTAAATTCTGGAAATGTGCCATTTATATTATGTATGTTCAGATATTTTAATCAGATTAATTGATGTTTATGTTAAGGTTGAACCAGATTATTAAAAATATACTTTTTTTATGTAAGGTTATTCATAGGGAATTCAGTCTTTGAAACTTGGTAACAAGGTAGTTAATTGGTGGTAGATAGTTGAGTTGGGGGTTTCCCAACTCACTTGCCGTCATCAGGCACTTTCTTTTTTGTCCTTGCTAAGGATGGACATCTTGTAGTGGTGTTCCTTGACTGCATAGAAGTTAAAATTTTTGTTCATTTCTTGTAGCCCTTGTTCGGTATTTACTTCATGTTTTTGTAGTGAAAGTGAAGAAAACAGAACAGTGAATGTGTGCAAAATGAAGGAAGTTTTGTACATAATTGCTTTTGGCCTCTCTCTGTGTGGAAGTCCACCAATTTTGTGCCACTTGCCTGGGTAGTTCTTGCACCCCATACCCCACAGAGGGTAGGTGCCATCAGTGCATCTCATGCAGTGCACTGTAGGCATTATTTATGGTTCTTTGCAGCATCCCATTGGCCCCTAGCTGCAACCAACCCCTTTTGTTCCTTTTACTATACCTCCTTTCATATTCCCTTACATTTTACTTTCCACCCTCTCTTAACAATTGATTCATAGTGCAACTGCGAGGTTT
Organism: Macrobrachium nipponense; assembly: GCF_015104395.2. Lineage (NCBI taxonomy): Eukaryota > Metazoa > Arthropoda > Malacostraca > Decapoda > Palaemonidae > Macrobrachium > Macrobrachium nipponense. Next base: position 4,455,668 of record NC_061091.1, on the reverse strand, counting down.
TCCTCCTGTTACACTTTTCAGACTTGTACCTGTCAAGTTCCGTTACAGTTCTGATTTAGATTATTGGTCCCAGTGCCTGGGCCTTTTGCCAAAATTCTATATTCAATTAATTTCATTTGTGCCACATGTTATTTTAGTAATGTTTGAGCTGATCCCATTGCAGTAAAGGAGGTTTGGCAAGATGCTAAGGAAAACCATAAAATGTTTGGCACTGTTATCTGAGAAAAATACTCCACTGAACCTTTTGGTTCCTGCCTTCCTGACTGCTCTACTCTTCTCCCTGCTACCCTCATGTGCTCTCTTGCTTAGTCCAGGGTAGGCACTTACAGGAAGATGGGCAGCCATCATGCTCTGTCCTTTAGTGACAAACAAGTGTGCAGTCATAGTTCTTCCCAGGGGAAACCCTGACCCATGCACTTGATTCACCACTTCCTACCCCTACTTCGTTGGTTGCTCTTAGGCTGCCCACTTTATTGGAGTACTTGCAGAATATATGGCCTTTTATCAGTACCTCAGGGAACCCCATCACTGGCTACAGTCCTTGAATAGTTAGCTACAGCCATTGTATTGCCAAAGGACTCAAGTGGTCATTGTGCTAGTAGAAGAAACTCCCAATGTGTCGATCATTGCACACATTTCATTGGTGAGCCTTGCCTCAGCCAGCTCTTCCGCACTGTTCGAGGAAAGCAGGACACATGAATGGAGTAAGGTGAAGAAGTGTAAGCATATCTTTGTTTTCTCTTCCTCCTCAATCATCAAGCTCCTCCACCTAGCTGTCTTCTGCCCTTTCTACCTTATGCAGGAAGAAGACGAAGAAGACTTCTCATAAGAGGTTCTGTAGGACTGTGAGTAATAACCTTCCCTTTTCATGGGTTATTGGTAGTGTCCATTCACCTCAGATGAGACATTTACCATAGGTAGGGTTTGATAATGGGTTCTTAAGCATACTCGGAAGCTTAAGTCTTCCTTTGCTTCCATAGAAGGTATGCGGTGCAGAGTTTGCACTAACTTTGTATGTACTTTGTGTTTGCTGTCATGCATTAAAGTGGCAATCTGTTACACAGGACTGTACCCAGTGGTACAGATGACCTGTGTTTCTTGTGATTGTCCAGTACCATGGCTAGTGTCTGGTCAATCCAGAACCCTCAGTGTGAGTGTGCAAAATAGTGCATATGCTTGCATATCTGTGCCTTCAGCCAGTTAAGTGTTAATCATTCAAAGGAAGTCTTGCAGGAGGAATGAATTCTCTTTGAAATAAGGTTTTTGATTAAGTTGTCCTAGTTGTATGGTTTGATAATAGGTATCTTTTAATTTTTTTTTTTCTTGAGAAGGATTGACGTGTTGTCTGTTCTCTTTTGTACACAAGTTTCAAGTGAGAGTACTATCTTGTTGCAAAATGGTCAGATTTTAGGAACCACCTTAAACTCTTTGAAAGGTAATGCTGAGAAGATGGGGGAAATTTGGCTTACCGACAGCCATGCCTTTAAGGGCAACTGAACCTTCTGTGTTAAGTGTTGGTAGGGACCACCTCTTCACAAAACCAAGATAAGGAACCCAGACTTCTTCCTTGAGGAAGAGTCAGGAGCCTTCCTTCTAGGTGCTTAGAAAGATTTCCCAGAAACCCACTTTCCTTTGCTAGCCACATATTCAGAGGTTCTTTTGGTTGGTACAGACCCACCAGCTTGGAGTCATATGGTGAAAGAGGGGCCTTTCTTGTAGGACTGTTTTAGATGGTTGGTTATTCCCAAAGACTGAAGGCACAAAGAAGTGTTATTGAACACATGATTTCTACTTGTTGCTGTAAAAAAACTGACCTGTTGCAACAAGAGAGGTGGACAGCTGCACTGTCAGGCAAGTGTTCACAAATTCAGGTAATGAGGGCAGATTTGGACAGTAAAGCATCTTGCCTAAGGTAATTGGAGGCCATAAGGCTAAATGTTGAATGGTTGAGTGACTGATTCCCTCCTCCTTTTTTCCTTCCTTTGATGGAGTAGCTCAGGCCAAGTACATCCTCAGTTTGGTAGTATATGTACATGCCAGAGCATTTTGCCAAAAGGAAAAGTTCTTGATGATGATAGGTGAGTGGGTTCCCCCTTTTTGCTCACTTGCAACCAGTTAACCAATTGATACCAAGTTTGTGATGATTCTAGCTCCTGCTGGTTTGTAAGGCTAGGAAAAATAGAAATGACTGAAAAGTGTGTGTTGTCTGGTAGTTGTAATAATACAGGGCATGGTATAAGAGTTTATTTTCTTTAACAGCTTGAAGATAACAGGCAGAATCCAAGGATTTGATTTTGATTTACAGGAGGAAACAGTTATTCAACTGTATAAAATGATAGGAATAAAGTTATACAAAATGACGGGAATAAAGTTGCAGCTTTACCAGGACAGTCAAATAAGGAGCCTTATAATGGATCATGTTAAGTAGATATTAGGTGTGGTTTTGGTTGGGATGGGTTTCTGGTTTGGGCATGCAGCTTCAGGTGCAGGTCATGCTTGTAGATGTAACTCATTAGAAGCAATTGACAACAGTGGCACAAGTTAATTTACAACCACCTGAAATTCAATATCAGAGTACTACGGAAAAAACTAGAAGCTTAGTGCCAACTGAAGGAAAGCTGTTATACTTGAAGGAAGAATAGTGCAGTGATTTATGTAGGCATCATTAGTATCCCTGGAAAGGCAGCAAAACCCTGTAGCTGGCTAAGATGACAGATACCTTTGCAAAGGAAATTGGCTATATACATATATATATAGTAAATAATATGGCACAATAAGGAGATGTAAATAATTGAATGTGAAAGCTGTGTGATGTTTGGGTCCCAATGCTTGGGATATTTCCCCAAATTCCATACATCCTTCCATATGTATTTGTGCTGAATTATCAGTTCCTGCTAATCTTTCTGCTTCAGGGGCCTGATGTGTCGTGGATTTTGTTTTTCCCATAAAATGGTCTTGTATAGTTTAAGTAATGGGTTATTGGGGGGGTGGATGCAAGATTAAGAAAATAGGAAATTTCTGATGAAAGGCATTCAGAACCATGGTTATAACCAAGTTAAACTTTTTCTTTTAATGATTGTGTGATAAACCATTATTAATCAATGGAGCTACAAGGAAGATAAGAGCCTGTGCTAGCTCAAAGCCATCTTTCTCTAAAATCTAAAATGAACAAACAAAGGAACAAATGGAAGCATGTAGCTTGGTCAGAATTAGTTAAGATTGTATCTTGGCCTGAGTACAAATTTACTGTAGTTCAAATATTTCCAGTAGAACTTGGCAGTGATTGCATTATTCTCCCTTTTATTGAAGTACATCAGGGTAAAATTTCTTTTGTGGGGTTAAATTGTCATTGACACGTTTTGATTTTTGCCGGTCGGTTTTAGGTATAAATAACCCGTGACATGGCGAGAGGGTGGATTGTTTTCTAGTGCTTGTAGATAATGTACTTTCAGCAAGTTGAGTATTCATGAGAAGGCTAAGGCTAAGGTTGAGGACAGAGGGAATTAGGGTTTTGGTAGTGTTAATTAATGAAATGCAACTTGAGATGATTTGAATTAGTAGAGGGTTTTGTGCTAAATCTCACACTATTGAAACCTTATATTTCAGTGGGTGAGGTTCTCTGGTTAATGGAAGAAGACCATATGATTTTTGCAGTTATAGGACCTTTTAGGAAAACTGTAGGCTGTAGTGGAGACATCTTCAATGTCGAGGAATATGACAAATCGGTTGCATGTATTGAAAAATTTAATTTCTTGAAAATCATCTGTACAAATCTTCACCTTTATGTTTTATTTTTTTTTTATTAGATGTTGTAGTCTAAAGCCTGGTTCTGACGATACGGATTTTTACTCCGGATTTACCATAGTGACGTGAGGAGAACTAGTGACGTCATTGTTTTCTTTATGTGCTGCCTTCACCATGTAACGGGGTCTTCTCATGCTCCCTTACCATTCATCAGATCTCTCCGCCTTGTTCCTGTAAATTCTGTTTGAAGATAAAATTAAGTTTTAGCAGAACATATGGAAGGTATGTACTATGTTATGTCTGTATTTTTGACACTTTATGACAGTATCCTCTAGTGTCAGGTTTTCATTGTTATGTCAGTATTCTTTAGTGTTAGGTTTTCATTTTTTGTGTTCACTTGTCTTAAGTTACTTTGTTATATGGAATTACTAACCCCTTTTGTTCCAATGGGAATACAAATCTATGCCTTTTATGTAGGAGTACTATTCTTCAGCATAAGCTGGAATTGTTCTTTGATGCTTGGTAGTAAGGTTAGTTAAGTGAAGTTGGCAGGTAAGTTTTTGGAACCTCCCACAGAACTCCCAGAAGTATGTTAAGCATCATATTTTTTGGTTGATCATCTTGCAGTGGCATATTGCATTATTCCTGCTGATGGCTTGTTGAAACTATTCTTTCAGTGTAATACTGTATGTATGCAGATTGTATGTTACATATAAGTAACTTGCCAAGTAATTATGTACATAGCTATAGGGTCTAACGTGCGTGGCAGCCTTTATTTAAAATTTTGCAGTAGCGCTTCGATAGTTTAACATAGATGACAAGTTCTGCCCACGAACAACTTAGCAGAAAACCTCATTCTGCTTCTGCTGGCTCTGAAGTAAACATCAGGTGTTGGTGGCAGCTTATGTTCGTTGGTTTTCGGTTGTATAACTGGATCCGGTGAAGTATTATCGCTTAATTTTGAGTAGCCTTCTAGCTTTATTAACTTATTGGTGTTTAGGATCAGGCTTTTCATATTTTGTTTGATTCTAGTTCCTCAAGCCTTTGCAGTGACGGTTATAAGACCAGGAGTGTATTAGGAGGAAAACTTGCGCTGAATGTCCTGATTGTGATGAGAAAAATGGAAAGTTCTTCGATCTCACCTGGACAAGTTAGAAAGGGTAAGGGAAGGAGAGCAGCCTCTAGAACCGAGAAATGGTCACATAGCCTGGAAACGACTCTTAACCTAGGTTAGAAGTTAGCCTGCTATTCCTTCTACTCCTATTAATGACTTTTCTCCTAATACTTGACCTCTTTCTTTTCATCTGCCTACTCCCATGTCTGGCTCCCTTGCTTCCAACCCTTTTGCCATTGCCAATCTCAAATCTGTGTTTGCTAAGAGTGGTTATGGATAAAGTGTTCAGCAAAAATGTGTAGCGCAAGTGGAGGAGGTGGTTATCCGTCCCATCGGTTCTCCTATACCAAAGTCCCTGTCATACTCCCCTAACCCTGGGAGAAGACATACAGGAAGTCCAAGGGAGGCCAAGGGGGTTTGCCCTCAGCTAATTCGCTCCCTCAGTCGAGCCTGTTGCATGATCCTAGGTGTTAACAGACAGCTATTAAAAAGGTGTCTCATTAGGAGTGTACCAAATTATTGTACTGATTCTTCCAAATTATTGTTTATATACCAATTTGTTGTGAAAATATGTCGTGTTCCTATAAAAAATCATTGTATGTTTTACCATTACACTGGTATGCTGTACAGTAATATGATGGTCGTTTGTAATAATGGCAGAAAGTTTATCAGCAAAACATTCAATTATGATAAAAATGCTTTTTAATCAAAAGCTCAAATCTCGGATTTATCATGTAAATGTACAATATTAGTAGGTTTTATTAAAAATAATTGCAGAATTTACAGAATTGATTTTATACACAATTCTCTCAATTCTTCTTATGACTTGTTTTTATGGCACACTGTTATTACTAAGCAGCTGTCCGATGTTCATTATGCTATAGGTCATCAACGGAATTTTGGGTTGGTGTTATCAAAGGCGGCTGGGGATCATGGACAGGCTGAGGGTCGATATCCGGTATTCAGGTGTGTCTCGTAGGTTGGGAACAGTCCATAGTAGTTAAGAGTTGATCTGGAGAGCTGTTTTGGTTGGATTTGCACTGTTTATTGCATTCAAGTTGCATTCAAGTGGCTTGAGAAGTCTGGTACCCCATTTCTGAGGTGCACTGTTTATTGCATTCAAGTTGCATTCAAGTGGCTTGAGAAGTCTGGTACCCCATTTCTGAGGTCTCAGAGTCAGGAGGACATTCTGCTTATATTTAAGTGAAATCCCTTGACGTCAGGACAGTCTCTCCCTCATTAGCTTTCAGGCTCAACATGTTCCTTACTTCCATCCTGCAATCGACCTAGTGGAAGTGCCAATCAATCTTCGCATCTCACCATTTGTAGAACAGTGTTTGTAATTGCATTACCTTTGGACTATTATCAGTGACTGGCATGGTAGTAAGTGAGGGTTCATAGGAATTTCTCCTGCTTTTTCCCTTGAAGGAAGGTTTCAAGTTTTTGGAAGCTGGGGGATACAATATACCTGGATTACCCACCGGTTTCAGTGGATGGATTGTGTGTGTGTGTGTGTTTTTTTTTTTTTTTTTTGGCTGTAGGTGGCAGTTTTCTGGCTGTTTTGTATGTATATTGATACTGTGCCCATGGCAAGAGCACTTCTTTATGCTTTGCCAGTCAGTTGTCATATCCTTCTCAGCTGCCACCCCACTACAGGTAAAGATGAGTACCAACCAGAAGCAGTTTTCACCTTCAGTAGCTCTCTTTACCAGATAAGGAAATGACAAGAATTGTTTCAGTGCTAGTAACTTATTTCTATATCTAAGTTATTAGCATTCCTTAATGTTTTGGAGTAGATGATGTCATGTATCCCACCTCCATTCAGTGTGGGATTCAGCTATGTAATTACTTGGTAAGTTATATGTATATTAAAATGATATTTTCATACATTCAACTTCCCTGTCAGATATATAATTAGCTATAGACTCCGTCGTCCCCGACAGAAATTCGAATTTCGTGGCACATGCTACAGGTAGGCCAGGTGATCTACCGCCTTGCTGCTGTGTGGCAGGAATAGGAACCATTCCCGTTCTCTAACCAGATTTTCTCTGTCGCTGGTTCTAGTAACATCGTTGCTAGTTCCTCCTGACTTTGACTTTCGTTTTTCATCGCCGTTGATCTTCTGGACTGATTATTTGGTGACGTATTGGATCTCTGACTTGGCATACGCTTTTGTGGACTGTTATTTGGATTTTGGTTTGGAATTTTCTTGGAAATGTCTGACTCTAGTTATATATTCAGTGTGTGTGTGAATGAGAGTTGTAGTGTGAGACTACCGAAAGCTTCGGTAGATCCTCACACCGTATGTAATTAGTGTAGAGGGAATGAATGTTCTGAATCTAACACTTGTGTTGAATGCAAAAATTTGAATGAGGAGGAATGGAAGATTCTTAATTCCTATTTAAGAAAATTGGAAAGGGATAAGGCTAGAAAAGCCTCTTCCAAAAGTTTGAGTAGGTCTTTCTCTAACGAGCCAGTTAGTAGTTTAGCACCTGTCTCTAATGTAATTGTTGCTTCCTCCCATACAGCATTACCACCTTCTCCCTTATCAGATTCTGCAAGTTCGGTATCGGAGATTGCAAATTTAAAGGCTTCCCTCATGAGGATGGAACGCAAAATTAAGGATTTAGAAGGTAAGCAAAGTGCAGTGGAAAGTGTTCCCAGTGCAGTGGAGGGTGCATCTGATCGGCTCTGTCTCGCTCCCAGGCCTAGACCTCTTCCAAGCTCCCAAGCCCAAAGGAGAAGGAATGTCGAAACCCGTACGGAGGTTTCAGAGAATCCCCACCGGTCAGGCATCCCCTCGGCAGGATCTGTAGTAACGTCCCAGACTGCCAAGGATAGCCATTGGAAAGGCATCCTAAAACAGTGTTTCTCATCTTCCGATTCGTCATCTAAAAGAGGATGGAGTTCGGACAATCTATCGAGACCTTCCAAAAGATCGTGGAAGTCTCCTGCTTTGGATTCGAGCCCGTGAAAAAGAGGAAAGCTGCTCCTTCATCAAAACCTCCTTCCCCTCGATTGGATAAGGAGGAAGAGAATGCAGCGACGAAGATCCTTATCGAGATGCAACAACAAATCTCGTCACTGGTTGGAGTATTAAGGAAGGACCCTCCTCGGAAGAAGGACCGTTTTCTTCCTATTAACCCTCTTACGCCGAAGCCCTAAAAATCAAAACCTCTCCTGTATGCCGGCGCCAGTTTGGAGTGAGCGCGGAAGCGGAAAAAATAATTTTTAAAAAATCACAGTGCGCTTAGTTTTAAAGATTAAGATTTCATTTTTGGCTCATTTTTTTGTCATTGCCTGAAGTTTAGTATGCAATCATCAGAAATGAAAAATAATATCATTATCATATGTAAATAATGCGAGATATGGTAGCGAAAAAAAAATTCATAGATAATTGTATTCAAATCACGCTGTGCAAAAAACGGTCAAAGCTAACGAGTTACTTTTTTTTCCGTTGTATTGTACACTAAATTGCAATCATTTTGATATATAATACATAGTAAAACAATAAAAGCAACACCGGAAAAATATTATCACAAAATTATGTACGAATTCATAACGCGCGGACATAAAAAAATGTTATTTTCAAAAATTCACCGTAATTCTAAATATTGTTCTAGAGGCTTCCAATTTGTTTCAAAATTAAGACAAATGATTTAATATTACGATACTGTAAGATTTTTAGATTTAGAATTGCAGTGTTTCGACCCATTTCGGACGAGTTAAATTTGACCGAATGTCGAAATTTTTATATATATATTTTTTTATATGCACATATTTCGGAGATGGAAAAAGTTACAACCTTCACTTATTTTTTATTTTATTCTTCATGAATTTGCGCACATTTTGATATATGAAACTCTATAAAACGGCTAATATGAAAAGGAGCAAATATTAGGATAATGCGATGTACGTATTTCAGAGACTTGCGGCCGCGAATCGGCGCGCGGAGTGAAGGTAAATATATTTTTCAAAAATTCACCATAAATCACAATATTGTTCTAGAGACTTCAAATTTGTTTCAAAATGAAGAAAATGCGGAATATTACTAGGCCGTAAGAGTTTTAGCTTACAATTGCGTTTTTCAACTATTTCGGTAGAGTCAAATTAGACCGAACGTGATTTTTTTTCTATTTATCGTGATTTATATGAAAATATTTCAAAAAAAGAGAAAAGCTACAACCTTCAATCATTTTTAGTTGTATTTTAAATGAAATTGCGCACATTTTCATATATAAAACTTTATGTAACAGCTAATTTTAAATGGTGCAAACATTTCGACAATCGCACAAAAAAAATTCTGATTTTTTCGGAAGGGTTACCGCGCGGACGTAAGGAAAATGTTTTTTTTTTTCATAAATTTACCATAAATCAAAATATTGTGCTAGAGACTTCCAAGTCATTGCAAAATTAAGGTAAATGATTGAATATTACTAGAATATAAGAGTTTTAGCTTACAATTGCGTTTTTCGACCATTTCGGTAGAGTCAAAGTTGACCGAAAGTTGAAATTTTTGCACTGAACGTTATTTATATGAAAATATTTCGAAACTGATAAAAGCTACAACCATGGGTGTTTTTTGTTGTATTGTGCATGAAACTTTGCACATTTCCATATATAAAACTTTATGTAACGGCAAATTTAAAAGGGTGCAAACATTAGGACAATCGCACGAAAAAATTTATCGGAAGAGTTATCGCACGAACGTAAGGAAAAAGTTTTTTCATAAATTCACCATAAATCGAAATATTGTGCCAGAGACGTCCAATTTGTTGCAAAATGAAGGCAAATGATTGAATATTACTATAATATGAGAATTTTAGCTTACAATTGCGTTTCTCGACCATTTCGGTAGAGTCAAAGTTGACCGAAGGTTGAAATATTTGCACTTATCATTATTTATATGAAAATATTTCAAAACTGATAAAAGCTACAATCATGAGTATTTTTTTGTTGTATTTTACATGAAATTGCACACATTTTCATATATAATACTTCATGTAAAGGATAATTTAAAATGGTGCAAAAATTATGTCAAAGTGACGAAATAATTTTTGAGATGTCACTGATACTTTTTAGTGCGATAAGAAAGAAATTCGCGCTTGCGCGCCTGCGTAGCGATTGTAAAAAAACAATGCCTTGATCCGTGAACTCCCAGCATCCCCCAAGGCGCGTGATTCAAAAGTTTTCGGCTGGTAGGCCTACAAGTATTTTTCCGCGAATTTAAAAAAAAACTTTTTTGAGCCGACGTATGATACGTCCAATCGGCATACGGGAGACATTTTGACTCGACGTTTAATACGTCCAATCGGCGTAAGAGGGTTAAGAAATCTCGTCCAGCGGAAGTACACAAGACCCCCGATTCAGAGACCTTGGAAGAATATGGTCCGATACGGACAGAGCCTGCCAGGCGCGAGGCGCTAGCCAGGCGCCTGCCAGGTGCGAGGTGCTTGCCAGGCCCGAGGCTCCAACCAGGATTGATGATCCATCCAGGCGCGAGGCGCCTGCCAGGAGCGAGGCGCCTGCCAGGAGCGAGGCTCCTTTCAGGCGCGAGGAGCCTGCCAGGCGCGAGAAACCAGCCGCAAATGAGGTGCCAGCCAGGCGCCAGACACCAGGCGCCAGGATCTCCAGCTTCATCAGATATGGAGATAGAAATTGACCAGGAGGCTCCTCTTTGGGACTTTTCACAAGATCAGTTTTCTCCTGACAGGGACGCAAGATGTCGCACAGGCAGCCGTCGCCCTTGTCAGGATGTTGCTGAGACTGTGAGGGGTCTTTCGCAAGCACAACCTTCTCCTGATAGGGACGCTAGTTGTCACACAGGCGGCCGTCGTCCTTGTCAGGATTGTTCTGATGTGAATAGGGGCAATTTGCAGGATCAGCCTTCTCCTGTCGGGGGCTCAAGATGTCGCACAGGCGGCTGTAGCCCTTGTCAGGTTAGAGTTGGGACTGCTAAAAGCCCTTCACCTTGCGAAAGGAGGCGCTCTCCTCCGGTTGCTCATTCTTCTCCTAATCTGACTGGACAGGAGATGGAATATATATCGGACTCTGAAGCCAATAAGGGGGCAGGTCTCTCAGATTATAATGCATTTCTATGAAGAGGGCTTTGCAATCTTTAGGAAATTGGCTGAAATCCGAAGAGGAAGCGGGGAAGACTGTTTTTACCTGCCCTTCCTCCAGGCTTTCGGGAAGAAGAGGGATATGGTATAATACAGGAGAAGCTATGGGACTCGCCCTCCCTGCCTCGGCAGATGCAGACTTCTCAACACTAGTGGACTCGGCAAGGAGACATGCACTTCCATTGGCTAAAACAACTTGGACAATGTCAGAAATGGACCATCTCCTCAAGGGAGTATTCCATGTCTTGGAAGTTTTTAACGTCCTAGACTGGTCCCTTGGGGCTTTGGCCAAGAAAACGCAGGATCCTGATTTCTTAGAGCCCGAAGTCCTACACAGTGTGTTGGCCTGCATGGATAAGGCAGTCCAGGATGGATCGGGGGAGGTGGCATCCCTTTTCGGAGCAGGAATCCTTAAAAAGAGGGCTGTATTCAGCTCCTTCTTGACAAAAGCGGTCTCACCCATGCAGAGGTCATCCCTTCTATATGCACCTCTGTCCAAGCAGCTTTTTCCTTCTCAGTTAGTGAGAGATATTTCTCACTCGCTGACTGAGAAGGCGACGCAAGATCTGCTGGCTCAATCAGCAAAGAAGACGAGACCGACCGTTCCTGCTGTGAAGAGGGAGTCACGGAACCCTCAGCCGCCCTTTCGAGGGAGTTCAGCGGGCCGATTCTCTAGAAAGAGAGGACCAGAGAGAAGAGGAAGGTCTTCTGCCTTTAGACCAACCAAGAAGGCCAAATGAGATACCAGTCCTCCAAACACCGGTAGGGGTCAGGCTTCTGAATTTTTCAGAGGCTTGGGCCTTGAGACAAGCAGATTCATGGTCTCTTGCAATAGTGAAGAAGGGATATTTCATCCCCTTCAGAGACAGACCTCCATTGACGTCGACACCGAGGGAGCTGTCTGCGAGGTACAAAGATCCTGCCAAGAGGGAATCCCTGTTACATCTGGTACAGCAAATGTTGGAGAAGGAGGCCATCGAACCAGTGCAGGATCCTCACTCCCAGGGCTTTTACAATCTCCTGTTTCTCGTTCCGAAAGCCTCGGGGGGGTGGAGGCCTGTGCTGGACGTGAGTGCATTGAACCGCTTCGTGGAGAAGACAAAGTTCTCTATGGAGACTTCCAACTCAGTACTTGCGGCTCTGCGTCCAGGAGATTGTATGGTCTCCCTCGACCTGCAGGATGCTTATTTTCACGTTCCCCTGCATCCTGCATCGAGGAAATACCTGCGATTCATGATACAGGGCAGGATTTTCCAATTCAGGGCTTTGTGCTTCGGCCTCTCGACGGCTTCTCAAGTGTTTACGGCATTGATGAGGAACTTAGCAAGATGGCTACATCTGAAGGGGGTGAACATATCACTCTACTTAGACGACTGGCTCATAAGAGCAAGATCGAGAAAACAGTGTTTGGAGGACTTGGAAACGACTGGATCTTGTGAGATCCTCGGATTGCTCGTGAACCTTGAGAAATCTCAGATGATCCCCAGCCAGGACATTGTCTATCTGGGGATTCGGATGGATTCTCGGGGTTTTCGAGCATTTCCATCGCAAGAAAGGATTGCCCGAGGCTTGGAAAAAGTCTCGGCCTTCCTAGAGAAAGAGCGAGGCTCAGCGAGGGAATGGCTCAGTCTTCTGGGCACCCTTTCATCGCTAGAGCAGTTCGTTTCTCTGGGAAGGCTGCACATGAGACCTCTGAAGTTCTACCTGAAGAAAATGTGGAACAGGAAGGCAGGAGAACTTGCGGATTCTTTTCCTCTGCAACAGATCAAGTCCCACTTGCAGTGGTGGGTAAACCCTCTAAAGAGGAACGAAGGAGTGTCCTTGTCTCTGTGGAACACTCGCCTAGTGTTGTTTTCCGACGCCTCGGAAACAGGATGGGGAGGAACACTAGGAACGAAGGAAGTGTCAGGCACCTGGACGAGAGAACAGGTGTCCTGGCACATAAATGCGAAAGAGCTTCTAGCCATTCATTTAGCTCTGAAGCACTTCGAAGCGGACGTCAGAGGTTTGGTAGTCCAGTTCAACTCGGACAATACCACGGCTCTGGCATACATCAGAAAACAGGGGGGGACTCGCTCTTTCTCCCTATACAAGTTAGCAAGAGCTCTATTGATCTGGGCGGAGGAACGGGGCATAGTACTCCTAACAAGATTCGTGCAAGGAGGAAGGAATATAAGAGCAGACAGACTTAAGCCGAAAGAACCAGGTCCTTCCTACAGAATGGACTCTCCACTCAGAAGTCTGCCAGAAACTTTGGTCGCTATGGGGGAAACCTCAAATAGACCTGTTTGCCACGTTCCTCTCCAGAAGGATGGAGAACTTCTGCTCATTAGGGGAGGATCCCAGAGCCATAGCAGTCGATGCCCTTCTTATGGATTGGTTGGGCATAGATGCGTACGCCTTTCCCCCATTCAAGCTACTGGGGGAAGTGTTAAGAAAGTTTGTGTCTTCGGAAGGGACGAAGATGACACTCATCGCTCCCTTTTGGCCCGCTCGAGACTGGTTCACAGAGGTACTGGAATGGACGGTGGACTTCCCAAGATCTCTTCCCGTAAGGACAGATCTGCTCAGACAACCCCACTTCGAGAGGTTTCACAAAAACCTCCACGCTCTCTCCCTGACTGCCTTTCGACTATCGAAAGACTGGTCAGAGCGAGAGGCTTTTCTCGGAAGGCTGCAAGAACAATTGCCAGAGCACGTAGGTCCTCTACCATGCGGATCTACCAATCGAAGTGGGAAGTCTTCCGTAGATGGTGTAAGGCGAAGAAGCTGTCCTCCTCCAATACCTCTGTGACCGACATTGCCAATTTTCTTCTATACCTGAGAGAAGAATCTCATTTGGCAGTTTCCACAATAAAGGGATATAGAAGCATGCTATCTGCTGTATTCTGGAATAGGGGCCTGAACATAGAGGAAAACAAAGATCTTCATGACCTTATACGGTCTTTTGAGACCTCCAAATCAAAATCTTCGCTTCCTCATAGTTGGAATCTGGATGTGGTTTTGAAGTTCCTCACATCAGAGAAGTTCGAGCCCCCTAATCAAGCATCGTTCAGGGACATTACGAGAAAATGCATCTTTCTCATGGCTCTCGCAACTGCCAAGAGAGTCAGTGAGCTGCAAGCATTGGACTCATACGTGGGTTTTAAAGGAGACTCTGCAGTTGTCTCTTTCTGGCCTTTATTTTTAGCCAAAAATGAGAACCCTTCTAGACCTTGGCCCAGAAGTTTTGAGGTTAAAGGACTTTCTCAGCTTGTGGGGAGGGAACTGGAAAGGTCTCTCTGTCCGGTGAGAACTTTAAAATTTTATCTTCAGAAGAAGAGGCAACTGCAGGGTTGCAATCAAAGTCTCTGGTGTGCGGTGAAGGACCCGAAGAGACCTATGTCAAAAAACGCTCTAGCTTTTTTCGTCAGGAATGTGATTACTGAAGCGCACATGAAATGCCAAAGTGAATCCTTCGAAACGCTAAGAGTGAAAGCGCATGAAGTACGTGCAGTTGCAACATCGCTTTCTTTCAACAAAAACATGTCAATGAAAAATAATCTTAGCAGCGACGTACTGGAGATGCAACTCGGTGTTTGCCTCCCATTATTTAAAAGATGTGAGGGTGACATACGAGAAATGCTTCTCGCTAGGTCCTTATGTATCGGCTGATACTGTGCTGGGAAAAGGAGATAAGGCTGATCCTTAACTTTTTTGTTTTGTTTTAGTTTAAAAAGAATTTGCTGTTGAGTTTAAGGTTGTTTGAAAGGTGGTTGGGGATAACTCCTTTCAATCTTATTACTAATCCACGGTTAGGATCGGGTGATCGGGATCGGTGTTGTACTCCTTTATTATGCCAATAGGTATAGGTGTATTGTCTTGTAAGTGGATAAGACCCCATTGACAAAGCCCATCAGGTTCTGTCGAGTAAGTGGATAAGACCCCATCGACAGTCCCACAAGAACTCTTAGCCATAGGTCACATCCTCGCTGAGGCTCTTGAGGCGAAGCAGACTTCTAAGCAGTAGCTATGAAATCTTCCGCCAAAACAGGTAGGAACCAAGGTTTTTATTATTACCTACAACGCATGTTGTTTACCTGTCTAATCAGTAATTAGCTGTCTCTTACCCTCCGCCAAAGGTGCCAATCAGCTAAGTATATATCTGACAGGGAAGTTGAATGTATGAAAATGATATTGTTATTGTACAATAAAGTTTCATACATATAGGTATTCTCCTACTTACGATGGGGTTAGGTTCCGAAAAACCCATCGTAAGTTGAGAAAATCGTATCTTGGATATAGCCTAGCCTACACTAAGTTAATCAGTACCATATAGGCTAGGCTATATACACATATTATATGGAAGATTAGCCTACACTACACAGTATACCTATACATATATAGTATAGTAATTATTAATATCAGCTAGTTCGGGTGTTTCAATGCAGATTGACTTATGATAATTAAGTATAAAAAGAAATTTAATAATAAGAACAAGGATCAGACTGTAGCGTAAAGGGTACTCACCAAGATTCGGTCCGTTGTCGGCATATGTGATCGGTGTCAGGCTGTTCATGGCTACTATAACTAAAGATCGGAAGAGGAGGATGATGATAAAGCAGCAGGATCATCAATTCGCTCTTCCTCAGATAGAATTTCTTCTTCTGTTAGTTCAGGTGTCTCGAGGAAACAACTGTTCCGAGACGTACAGGATCGAGTCTCAAGTGAGGGGGTAGGGCCTGGGGTGGGAAAGCGGAATGCACTGGAGTCGTTCTCTTGAAGAAAAAATCCATTGTAGGTTGCACAGTGCGTTTTTTTCGTTCTTCATAAATTAATCGGTAACATGCAACACTGTCTTGATGAGCCCTCTGAACTATGGCAAACCGTTCCTCGTCCCCATCCATTTCACTTAAAAGTTTCAGTCCTTGATCAAATAAAGCAAATGCCTCTGCCAGTTTTTTTTAGTCGTAAACGTTCGCAATCCGGCTCTTTTATTTCTTCTTCCTCTTCTGCTTTTTTTTTTCTTTTTTGCAAGTGCAATTAAATCCTCTGCCGTTAGCTCTACATCTTGCACATCTATAAGTTCTTGGATATCTTCCTCGTCAATTTCTAAATCTAAACTTTTCCCAAGTATCAAGATCTTTTTATTGATTTCCACTTCTTCTTCATTCTGATCGAAACCTTTAAACGATTCACATACACGTTTCAGCAGATTTTTCCAGACCCCATTCATACACTCTTTCTTTACTCCTTCCACGCCCTTCCCCAATGTTCATAATGGAGTTAAGAACACTAAATTTCTTTCCAGAAAGTTCTGAGATCTTTCTCCTCGTTATCCGTAGCCTGAACAGCCTGCGCAAACGTGTTCCAAAGATAATACGCCTTGAACGTAGCCACAGCACCCTGATCCATGGGTTGTATGAGAGAAGTTGTGTTTGGTGGCAGAAACACAACTTTTACATTCTCGTTAATATCTCTGATGTGCTGAGGGTGGCCAAGAGCATTGTCGAGAATCAGAAGAATTTTGAAGGGGATGTTATTTTTCCTACAATGATCTTTCACTTCCGGAATGAAGCAATGAACGAACCAGTCCTCGAACAATATTGCAGTCATCCAAGCTTTTTTATTATGACGGTAATGCACAGGAATGTATGCTTGTCGATGTTTTTTAAAGCCCTTGGATTTTCTGAGTGATAAATCATAAAGGGCTTAAGTTTATACCCAGCCACATTTCCCCCAAGCAGAAGAGTCAATCGATCCTTGTATGCCTTAAACCCGGGCATCGTCGTTGCTTCTTTGTGGATGTAGGACCGTTGTGGCATACGTTTCCAATAAAGTCCGGTTTCGTCAACATTAAAGATTTGCTCTGGCAAGTAGCCTTCATTAACGACGATCTCATGTAAAACATCCTTAAATTTAGCTGCTCCGTCGGCATCAGCGCTTGCTGCTTTTCACCGCTAATTTTCCATTCCACTGACTGGTGAAAATTATGGCGGTTCTTGAAACGACGAAACCATCCAGCAATTGCTGCAAAACTTTTGTTGTGGTTATCATCATAATTCTTCTTCAGTTCTTCAAAAAGCATGCGCGCCTTTGTCTGAATGGTTAAGAGGGTGAGCGGCAATACGCTTTTTGTATTTGATCCTCCATCCACGTGACCAGTAACTGCTCCATTTCTTCCAAAGGCCCTATCCTCTTCTTTGATATAACCGTTGAATGAACTGAAGCAGATGCCTTTACAGCATCCATTATGCGTTTCTTGTCCTTGAGGATGGTGGATACCGTCGATTGCGATAAACGTTCGTCGACGTGCGATAACCATGACTGCCTTTCCCGCTTCACGCTGGTTTATTATTTTCAGTTTCTGCTCCAAAGTGATGGATTGCCTCTTCTTTTTTGCACTACCAGCAGGACACCTATTTGGTTGTTTGGCAGACATAGTTTTTTTGTTTTAATTTTCGGTACTTGAAAAAAAACCCAAAAATCACAAACGAACACTGACCTAATGTTACTTGGTTCAAAACGAGCGCAAGTGAGGTCGAACTCATTGCCGCTGTACCTACGCCAGCCTCTCGCTCTCGGGCCAACATATCGTACAGCGTAGTACGCTGCTGCCAGCGCTCGCTGTGCGCAAAATTTAAAAATACGCATTTTCAACTTCTTTTTTTTTTTTTTTTTTTTTTTTTTTTTTTTTTTTTTTAGTATTAATTGCTAACCCCATCGTAACATCGGATTATCGTAAAACGGATTATCATAACTCGAGCACTACCTGTACTTACCTGGCAGATATATACAATTAAATGGTCCACCCAGCCTCCCCTCAGGAGACAGGTGGAAGAGAAAATCTGGTTAGAGAACGGGAATGGTTCCTATTCCTGCCACCCAGCGGCAGGGCGGTAGATCACCTGACCTACCTGTAGCGTGTGCCGCGAAATTCGAATTTCTGTCGGGGACGACGGAGTCTATAGCTAAGTATATATCTGCCAGGTAAGTATGTATGAAACTTTATTGTACAATAACAATATCATTTTCATTATAAAATTGTTGTTTATATACTTACCAAGTAATTACAGAATCATAGCCTGCCCTCCTTCCCTTAGATGGACATAAGTGCATAAACAGAATAAGGTTTTCTTGTAAGTTGTGTCCAGTATTCCCATTAGTGGGCTGGACTTGTCACCTACACTAAACTGTCGAAGTGCTACTGCGAATTTTTAGATAAAGGCTGCTGCACGAGTTAGGATCTATAGCTATGTAATTACATATATATGAAACGTAGTTTTATTATGAAAATATTTTTCTTGTGAGAACAGGGTTAATGTATGATTGCACTTGCACTGTGGATACCTACTGTTAATTTTTTCTTCAGCAGTATGATCAATGGTCTCGGTTTGCCCTGTGAGCAGTGTTTGATGTTTCATTCTTGGGAAAAGATTTGACAAATGTAGAAAGACTAAGAGGTATTCACTGGTGTAGTTGGTGAGGAATGTTCTTCTTTTTACCTGTTCAAATCTTGTTGATAGCTCTGTTTTGGACTAAACTAGCTGCCCCCTTTCCCATTTTATGAATTTCCTCTGCCTTGATGCAAGAGGGTTACATTTGTGAAGGTGGGGTGACCATTTACTCTCTCCTCTCGTGATAAGCCAAGTGCATTTGTTAGGCTCTCTCCAAGTGATACCCTGATGCTTATGCTTGAGCTCGTCTCAAGGTTTGCTGAGACAAGACTGCCTTTCAGACTGCTGTGGTCACAGCATGAAGGTGGAAAGGCAGTCATGGTTATCGCACGTGACGAAAGTTTATCGCAATCGATGGTATCCACCATCCTAAAGGACAAGAAACGTGTAATGGATGCTTTAAAGGCATCTGCTTCTGTTCATTCAACGGTATATCAAAGAAGAGGATAGGGCCTTTGGAAGAAATGGAGCAGTTACTGGTCACGTGGATGGAGGGCCAAATACAAAAGCGTATGCCACTCACCCTCTTGACCTTTCAGACAAAGGCATGCATGCTTTTTGAAGAACTAAAGAAGTATGATGATAACCACAACAAAAGTTTTGCAGGAAGTGATGGATGGCTTCATCGTTTCAAGAACCGCCATAATTTTCAGTGTGAAAATTAGCGGTGAAGCAGCAAGCGCTGATGCCGATGGAACAGTTAAGTTTAAGGATGCTTTACACGAGATCGTCGTTAATGAAGGGTACTTGCCAGAACAAATTTTTAATGTCGACGAAACCGGACTTTATTGGAAGTGTATGCCACAACGGTCCTACATCCACAAAGAAGCAACAGCGATGCCCGGGTTGAAGGCATACAGGGATCGATTAACTCTTCTGATTGGGTGAAATGTGGCTGGGTATAAACTTAAGCCCTTTATATAAGATTTATCACTCAGAAAATCTGAGGGCATTAAAAAACACTGACAAGCATACACTTCCTGTGCATTACCGTCATAATAAAAAAGCGTGGATGACTGCAATGCTGTTTGAAGACTGGTTCGTTCATTGCTTCATTCCGGAAGTGAAAGATTATTGTAGGAAAAATAACATCCCCTTCAAAATTCTTCTGATTCTCGACAATGCTCCTGGCCACCCTCAGCACATCAGAGATATTATAGAGAATGTAAAAGTTGTGTTTCTGCCACGAAACACAAGTTCTCTCATACAACCCATGGATCAGGTTGCTGTGGCTACGTTCAAGGCGTATTATCTTTGGAACACGTTTGCGCAGGCTGTTCAGGCTACGGATGAGGAGGAGAAAGATCTCAGAAATTTCTGGAAAGAATTTAGTGTTCTTAACTCCATTATGAACATTGGAAGGGCATGGAAGGAGGTAAAGAAAGAGTGTATGAATGGGGCCTGGAAAAATCTGTTAAAAGTGTATGCGAACTCGTTTGAAGGTTTCGATCAGAATGAAGAAGTGGAATGAAGGTTTCGATCAGAATGAAGAAGTGGAATGAAGGTTTCGATCAGAATGAAGAAGTGGAAATCAATAAAAAGATCTTGATACTTGGGAAAGTTTAGATTTAGAAATTGATGGGGAAAAGTTTAGATTTAGAAATTGATGAGGAAGATATCCAAGAACATAGATGTGCAAGATGTAGAGCTAACGGCAGAGGATTTAATTGCACTTGCAAAAGAGAAAAAAAAAAGCAGAAGAGGAAGAAGAAATAAAAGAAGAGCCGGAGCGAACGTTTAACTAAAAAACTGGCAGAGGCATTTGCTTTATTTGAACAAGGACTGAAACTTTTAAGTGAAATGGATGGGGACGAGGAACAGTTTGCCAAAGTTCAGAGGGCTCATCAAGACTGTTGCATGTTACCGATTAATTTATGAAGAGCGAAAGAAACGCTCTGTGCAACCTACTATGGATTATTTCTTCAAGAGAACGACTCCAGTGCCTTCAGCTTCCCCCCGCCGTACCCCCTCACTTGAGACTCGATCCCGTACGTCTCGGAACAGTTGTTTCCTCAAAACGTCTGAACTAACAGAAGAAGAAATTCTATCTGAAGAGGAGCGAATTGATGATCCTGCTGCTTTATCATCCTCCTCCTCTTCCGATCTTTAGTTATACGTAGCCATGAAGAGCCTGACACCGATCACATGTGCCGACAACGGACTGAGTCTTGGTGAGTACCCTTTACACCACAGTCTGATTCTTGTTCTTATTATTAAATTTCTTTTTATACTTAATTATCATAAGTCAATCTGCATTGAACCACCCGAATTAGCTGATATTAATAATTACTATACCTTATGTGTATAGGTATACTGTGTAGTGTAGGCTAATCTTCCATATATGTATATATCCTATATGGTACTGATTAACTTAGTGTAGGCTAGGCTATATTCGAGATAGGATTTTTTCAACTTCCAATGGGTTTTTCGGAACCTAACCCCATCTTAAGTAGGAGAATGCCTGTACGTACAATGGAACCTCGGTTTTTGTACATAATCTGTTCCGGAACCTCCCACGAAATCAGAAACGTACAAAAACTGAAACAATCACGAAATCCGAAACGTATGAAAACCAAAACAATAATTCTGATAAGGAAGGATGTAAATACAATTAATGCATTCCAGACCCTCAAAATGTTAAAGAAAAAAACATTTTATAGGGGATAAACACAGTTTTTATTCAATCCTAACCAAGGCAGCTGTCAAGCCAAGTACATGCTAAAATGAGCCCTGACGCTGTCTAGGACCATGATTGAGCATCCTATCGTAGAGTTTTGGCTCAAAAAGTGGGAATTCTTCTGCTCTTCTATTTAACAAGGGGATTGGTTGGTATAGCTGTCATATGAATCCATCAGTTATTTTTCTTACCATTGTTAGCTGCCTTCTGACTTGTTACCCTGGGCTACTTGTGGTTCTTTGAGGATTCCCTTAGAAAGGAGACTCCAAGACACTTCTCACTCTGGCTCAGGTCCCCATCAGTTTGACATCTCTATACTAGAGTATACAGGAAAGTCAAGGTTTCCTGCTCACCGTCATGATGGGGAGCTTGACATTCTGCGTTAAGATTCACTTTGCATCTGCTAAAAGATTATGTTCCTACATATGGAGTAAATCTCTTACACAAGACAGTGGTTTGTATTCCCTTAGGAACAAATCACAAATTTTCAATGTAATCTGTATTTTTCCTAATATACAAGCCAGAGACTTTAATGATGATAATTCCAACTCCACCACCCCACACAGTCCTATATACCAAAGGACAGTGTTTGCTTCCAGCACGTAAGTGACAGATTTCCCAACTTAACCTGCCTCCTTCATATTAACTATTATAGTATCAAATTTTAAGGACTGATTCTAGATAGTGCTGACGAATATTCCTAAATAAAAGGATCTGGTTTGTATAACTAGGAAAAAATGCAATTGACTCTGAAAACTTGTGAGTTTTATGATTGCCTGTACCCATTAGCACTCAAGTTTGTCACTCCCTTATCAGCATGAAAAAGTGACTTATTTAGGGGTGTAAATGCATTACCGGTTTGATGCCTGTAGGTACGTTGGTTGCCAAGCCAGCAGCAAATTGATTATGCTTAATAGTCTTTTAAAAATTTTCTTAGCTTTCCAATTTTTCTATAATTACCTTAGATTTTCCTAGTTAAATGAATTTATTTTTGACTGATCATTTTTTTATAATTTGCTTTAAAGTTTTTAAGAATTGTACTGTCCTGAAGGTATTTTATAGAATTTGTTGAAAATTATGGCAAATGTTTTCTTTGAAGGTTTAGTACAATACAGTATATGTTGCAGTAATGTCATATAGACTGTATTGTGTAATAAAATTGAAATCCAAAATTAGAGAGAATGTAAATACGTATTGATTTTATAAATGTGATTTGAACTTTGTATGGCTACCAATATCTGGCCTGCCTTACACACACACACACACACACACACACACACACACACAGACAGACAATGTGGGATGGTAGTCTCCACTGTGAATCCTTTGTTTTAGAATTTATAATTTTTGCCATGTATTGTATTTTTAATAAGGTAGAATTACTTTTTTGTAAGAATGCATGACTAAATTTTATATGTATTCTTAACAGGTCATCATAGTTTAGAGGCAAAAGACTTAAGCTTACACATCCAAGGTAATGTAAAGAAATGTTTTCCATGTTCTAGAATAAACAAATAAGAATTTTTGTTCATGTTAACCTAATAGGTATATGCATTAAACGTATTCATCTTCTAGTGTATGTACAATTGGTGTGGATGAAATCACATTCGCAGGAGGATAACCAAAATTTCGACTAACCAACATGAGACAATAGTCAATGAATTCATTGAAAACAACATAGACACAGAACGAATCCGCATCATGCAGCCGACATAAACAGACTCAATGAAGACTGCCCTCTAACAAGGAAAATAGAATTATGGGAAATCAAATAAAATAATTATTAAAAATTTTAAACACAAGGCACCAGGAAGAAGTGGAATTAACAAGGTCATAATCCAAAATTTACCAGATGTTGCACTTGAAAAATTGAGAGAAATATACAATTGGGCTCTCTCAATGGGATATTTTCCAATTATATTCAAGAATGCAATAATGATTTTGATACCCAAACCAGGAAAAGATACGTGCCAGGTAGAGAATTTTAGACCAATATCACTACTAGAAATACCTGGCAAAATATTTGAAAAAATATAAAACACAGACTAGTGTTGTTCCTAGAAAGGTAATCAGCTACACAATAAAAATCAATATGGATTTAGAAAAGGAAGAGGAACCCAGATTGCAATAGCAACAATATATGAGAGCATTGCACTGTCACAAAGAAGTAGATACCTATGCAACCTAGTATGTAGAGATATAACAAAGGCATTTGACAAAGTATGGATACAAGGACTTCAATACAAATATTACATCTCAACCTTCCAGGCATTTTTGAGAAAATACTATGCAACTTCATCAAAGATCGAACAGCAGCAATCAAGTCACTAAATTACATAGGGAATCCCATTCCCATTACTAAGTGGAGTCCCACAAGGATCTGTACTCAGTCCAACATTATTCATATTATATACATCAGATATGACTCCACCACCAGAGTACTGTACTGATGTCTGCTTTGCAGATGATATAACTCAAATAGTCATACACCCAGAGAAACGTACTAGGAGAAGGGACCCAAATTTGAAAGAAGAGAAGTAGCACAAAAACAATGAACCAAATTGAAAGAATAAATCAATTTGAAAAAGAAGTGGAAGATAAAGAAAACAAATAAATCCAAATTCCAACTAGTATCGGTATCTGCATACAAACCTGCACAAATATTGTTAGAACCAACAACCAATGAATTTTACTAAAATAAAAGTACAAGAATACTAGGAATGCAATTCGGACAAAGGGGGATATCAAGACATGTTAGAGAAAGGCTAAGGATAGCAAGAACAACACAAAATACAAAGCTGAAAAGGTTTAGGAATATGAACACATCTATCAAAATCCATTTCTACAAAAGCCTAATCAGACCAATAATGGAATATCCACCAATACCCACGTGCTTGGCATCGACTTCCAATATAAGTGCATTACAAAAATTCCAAAATAAGATTCTAAGGTCTGCAGTGAGAAACAATGAAGAAGATGACGATCTGAATATAGAACAAATACATAAAAAATACAAATAGAACCAATTAATCAGAGATTATACAGACTGGCAACCAATATAGGAGTAAACTAGTTCAATACAATAGTGAATTAGTAGAAGAATCAGAAGCAGAAGAGAGAAACCTTGACCCAAACAACACAGACCACAGATGGTGGAGAAGAGTATCTCATATATTCATCGCGATGAACCTCGACCATTATAACTACTATTAAGAAATGTCTTGTGAAAAAGTAATTTGTAGAATTTAATATGTAGATATGATGCAAAATCATTATGATAATTAAAATTAAGTTTAGAGTTAGAAAATTGGAACTTTATAAAATATGATTATATTATGTAATAAAATTCAAAATATGTAATCTGTACAATTCACCATGTCATATAATTTGATAATCATTATTGTATTATGTTAATATTAGCTAGAAAATTGTACCCTTACCCAAATATAATCGTGGATAAACCACACTTTACCTTACTCTTACTAATACTTAACTTTCTAAACTATTCCCTACCAAGGTTAGCTAGCTAACTACCCTCACTCTTCTTTCACCCATCTTACCTATCAGCTAAAAAAAAAAAAAAAAAAAAAAAAAAAAAAAAAAAAAAACAAAAAAAAAAAAAAAAAAAAAAAAAAAAAAAAAAAAAAAAAAAAAAAATCACATTCATTCATTGCTGCTTATTGGTAGTCTTTCTTGCATATTTGACCTAGGTGAATGTTACATATCATAGGCATAAGCACAGTCCCCAGTATATTTACTTTCTTGTAACAAGAATGCACTTATGACGTGTCTGTACTATCACCATTTGTAGGTATGTATCTCTTGGTGCATGTTACTATCTTTCTTGTTTCGTGTTTTTAAACTTGTGAAATCTTGAAGTATGGTGATGTAGCATTTATTTAAAAAGAAAATGCTCTTTTGGTTAAAAGCTATACTATTTGTCTTATTTGTTATTTATTTTAGAAATCAGTATTATCTTATTTTTGAATATTTTTTATCATAAGTTGATTTTCACTTATATAGCTTACCCGGTGGTTACATATAGCTGTCGTCTCCTGACGTCACGGCAGAATTTGAAATTCGCGGTAGCGTTAATGGTTTGAGAGGTGATCCCTCTACTCCCGCCCTCTACCGGGTACCGGGAACCATTCCAACAATAAATCAGAAGTTTCCTGCCGTCGGAACCGGTAACACGGTTCCTCTTCTGGTTGGAATTTGGATTTGATCATCTTAGTTTTCTCCTTTTGGTGATGTACCTTGAGTTTACTGATCTTTTTGCTAGCGCGATAGTTATTTTGGTTTTGATATTGTTGTCCTTTTTAGGAATTATTTTGAATTCTTCACGATGTCTGACACCGGCTCTGTTCAGTATAGGGTGTGTAGTAGTGGGTGTAAGACTAGACTTCTTAAAGCTTCACTTGATCCTCATTCTATTTGTGTTAGTTGTAGGGGACGTGAATGTTCTTTTGAGAATACATGTGAAGAATGTAAGTCTCTAACATCTCAGGAGTGGAAGGCACTGGGAAAGTATATGAGAAAGTTAGAAAAAGATAGAATCAGAAAGGCTTCACAGAGATCTTCTTCTAAGTCAGTGAGTAGCCAGGATATTCCTCTGAATTCTGTTAATCCTGTTCCTATTAACCCCGTAGTGGTTGCTCCTGCCCTTGAATCTGTATCTCCCGATCCCGATCCCGTGTCAATATTACGAGCCGATATGGACTTGAAATTTGTCTCTTTCCTCACCACTATGCAGAAAATGGGTGAGACAGTGCAAGAAGTGGTAGTTAAGTGTGATAAATTACTTAGTGCAAGTGTAGTGGAGGAGGTGGTTGTTCGGCCCGTTCGTTCTCCTAGGTCTAGGCCCCTGTCAAACTCCCCAGATCCTGGGAGGAGGCATGTCGAAAACCGAAGGGAGGCGAGCGGGATCTGCTCCCGAGCAGCCGCCCCCTCAAGCAATCCTGTAGCCGTATCCCAGGATGCTGTCGCTCACCATTGGAAAGGTGTTGCGAGGAAGTGTTTTTCGTCAAGCGACTCTAGTTCAGATGTTTCCTCTTATAGAGGTTGTCGTAATAAGACTTCTAGACCGCTGAAAAGGTCTCGCGATGTTTCGCCTGCTGCGGTTCCCAAGAAGGTGGCGGCTGCCGAACCTTCTTGTAGTTTTTGGGAGGAGCCTGAAGCTTTTTCTCGGCGGTTTCGATTTATCGCCCTTTCTCTCATAGAAGTGGAGAAGCCGAACACGCACACTCCTTCGGAGCCTTCTCCAGAGCCTCCTCAAGCGATAACTCCTGCGGCTCCAGACGTGTTTGTGGATCATCCTTCTACGCCTCCTGCGCCTTCTACGTTCAGTGGATCCTCAACCTTCGGTGTTTGAACAGATGAATGCCAAGTTAGGCAGTATCTTGGAACTTTTTGGCAAGTCTCTTTCGTCCCCGAATGCGCTCCCGACCGCCTTACATCTTCCGCAGACTACTGTGCAGTCCTCTTTGCAGGCTCCTTTTCAGTCGCCTCTTCAGGCTCAGACTCTCCATGTGACTCCTCTTCAGACACCACTTCAGGTGCCTGGTCGGACTCCTTTCCTGACTCCGTCTATGGCGCCACGTCAGGCTCTCGCTCGAGTGCCAGCTCAGCTGCCAACGCGGCCGCCAGCTCAGCCGCCAACGCAGCCGCCAGCTCAGCCGCCCGGATTCGTCTCGGTACAGGCTCAGACGTCTTCTCCTGCTTTCTCACACCCTCCTCGGACGCATCAGGGTGTGACTTCGCCGAACAGGATTCCTCTTCCGATGGAATGTTCGCCAGTTTCGTCGAAGGAAGCTTCGGATTTGGAGGAAGAAGGAGAAGTACTTACAGAAAAAGACAAGCATTTGTCGGGGTATAAACTCCTTTTACGATCCTTCGTTGACAACTTTGGAGATTCTTTTGCGCCTTCCGTTCCAGTTTCTCCTAGTTCGCAGTGGAAAAAGGACAGTAAGCCTGACTCCTTGTCCTCGTTCACGCCTCTCGTCCTCTCGATTTCGGCTAAGAAAGCTATCAAGAAAGTTAACGCTTGGCTTTTGGAGAAGAGGGAACAGCGGAAAAATGTTTTTTGTCTTCCCCCTTCGAGACTTTCGTCAAGGAGCCGTGTCTGGTATGACACTGGAGAAGTTTTTTCCCTGGGTGTGACTGCCTCCGCTCAGGGAGACTTTTCTAGTCTCGTGGACTCTTCCCGCAGAGCAGCCCTTAATACTGCTAAGATTTTCTTTTCAACAAATGAACTGGAGCATCTTTGCAAGAGTGTTTTCCGTGTTTTTGAAGTTGTTAGCTTCCTGGATTGGGCCATTGCTTCGCTGGCCAGGAAAGTAAAGTCATTTGGACTTTCGGAGGAGCAGTTGAAGGATTTTGCCTCGGTACTGGATTGTATCGATAAAGGCATCTGTGATGGAGCTTCGGAGCTCGCTGCCATTTTCGCCTCTGGAATGTTGAAGAAGAGACAGCTTTGGTGCTCCTTCTTGTCGAAAGGGGTCTCATCGAACCAGAAGTCAGCCTTGCTCTTCTCTCCTTTGGACAAGAAACACCTTTTTCCGCAAGAGATTGTGAGCAAGATAGCTCAATCTTTAACACAGAAAGCGACCCAGGATCTTTTATCACAGTCAGTGAAGAAGCCCAGGAAGATAGCTCCGGTTCTTTCTGCTTCTCGGAGTGCTCCCTCCACGGAAGCTCCTAAACCATTTCGAGGGAGAGCTCCCGTTCGATCTTTCTCCAGGTTTCTTGGGAGAGGTAGAGCCTCTTCTAAAACCACTCCCTCTTCCATCAAGAAGTAGGCCCGTAGTCCTCCACACAGCAGTAGGAGCCAGATTACACCTTTTCTGGCAGACCTGGTTTCATCTCGGAGCGGATCCTTGGACGGTCCAGGTCCTGAAGGAAGGATACACCATTCCGTTCATCAAGCACCCCTCTCTCACAGAATTTCCTGTGAATTTGTCAGCTTACTCGGAGAACTCCGAAAAATTTGCCGCCCTCCATCAAGAAGTTCCCGCCTTACTGGCAAAGAGGGCCATAGAGTTAGTGGACTCTCCGCAGGAACCAGGATTTTACAATCGCCTTTTCCTGGTAAAGAAGGCCACGGGGGGTTGGAGACCGGTGTTGGACGTCAGTGCCCTGAACGTCTTTGTCCTGAAGACGAAGTTTTCTATGGAAACAACCCAATCGGTATTAGCAGCGCTTCATCCTGGAGATTGGATGGTTTCCATGGACCTTCGGGACGCTTATTTTCATATTCGATTCATTCGGAATCGAGAAGATTCCTGAGATTCGTGTTCCAGGGCCGCATTTATCAGTTCAGGGCCCTCTGCTTCGGCCTGTCGACAGCTCCACAAGTGTTCACCAGAGTTCTGTCGTCAGTAGCAAAGTGGTTTCATCTAGACGGGATACGAATCTCCATGTATCTAGACGATTGGCTTCTCAGGGCAAGGTCCAGACAGAAGTGTGTGGAGGACCTACAAAAGACTTTAAGGCTGACGGAAAGCCTAGGTTTGTTAGTAAACAAGGAAAAGTCATGTCTCACTCCTTCTCAGGAGATAGTTTATTTAGGAGTGAGACTGAATTCAGTTCTTTTTCAGGCTTTTCCGTCTCTCCAAAGGATCGACTCTTGCCTGAACAAAATAGACGAATTTCTCGTCAGACAAACTTGCTCGGCGAATCAGTGGATGAGCCTTTTAGGAACCTTGGCTTCAATAGAGCAATTTGTAAGTCTGGGCAGGCTCAACATGAGACCACTTCAATTTTACTTGAAGCAGAAGTGGCAAAGGAAGAAGTTCCCAGACCTCCTTCGTGTTCCCCATCTCGGAAGGAATCAAACAGGACCTCCTTTGTGGAAATCAGAAGGAAGGCTAGAGGAAGGCTTGTCTCTAAGCCAGTTGAGCCCCAACCTTACGCTTTTGTCAGACGCATCACAAAGGGTGGAGCTACTCTGGGGAGAAAGGAAGTGTCGGGACTTTGGCAGATTCATCAGAGAAGCTGGCACATAAATCTAAAAGAGTTGAAGGCGATTCATTTGGCTCTAATGCACTTCAAGACAGAGGTAAGAGGGAAAGTAGTGCTGGTTCAAGCAGACAACACCACGGCTCTCTCTTACATCAAAAACAGGGGGGGACACACTCGTTCTCTCTGTGCGAGGCGGCGAGAGACCTTCTCATTGGGGCGAAAGAGAACAAGGTTGTCTTGAGCACAAGATTTATTCAAGGCTCGAAGAATGTAAAGGCGGACATTCTCAGCAGGAGAGGACAAGTCCCTCTCCCAGAGTGGACGTTACATCTTCAAATATGCAAGAAGCTTTGGGGGATTTTGGGGATGTCCTCAGTTGGATCTCTTCGCCACAAACAAGACAGCTCGTCTACCACTGTATTGCTCCCCAGTCCAGACGAGGAGGCGTTTACAGTGGATGCCATGCTTCTGGACTGGTCAAATCTGGATCTGTATGCCTTTCCACCTTTCAAAATGCTAAGATTAGTTCTGGCAAAGTTCAGAGGTCATCAGAACGTCAGGATGACTCTGATAGCCCCCTTTTGGCCGGCCAGGGAATGGTTTCCGGATCTACTACTGCTGTTGACGGACTTTCCGAGAGAGTTACCGTTAAGGAAGGATCTACTCAGACAGCCCCACTTTCTGAGGTTCCATCACAACTTGTCCGCTCTTCGACTAGTCGCCTTCAGACTGTCGAGCATCTCCTCAGAAAGAGAGGATTTTCAAAGAGAGCTTCAAGGGCTATTGCTAGACCCAGAAGAGAATCCTCGGATCGAGTGTACCAAGCTAAGTGGGTCCAATTCAGTGCTTGGTGCAAAGAAGAAGGAATT
Organism: Macrobrachium nipponense; assembly: GCF_015104395.2. Taxonomy (NCBI): domain Eukaryota; kingdom Metazoa; phylum Arthropoda; class Malacostraca; order Decapoda; family Palaemonidae; genus Macrobrachium; species Macrobrachium nipponense. Next base: position 4,425,747 of record NC_061091.1, on the reverse strand, counting down.
TCGTCTTCTAAGACCTCTATAGCTCAGTTAGCTAACTTCCTTCTTTTTCTTCGTGAAAATAAGAAGCTTTCTATCCAGACGATTAGGGGTTATAGAGCTATGTTGTCTTCTGTGTTCAGACATCGAGGATTAGACATTTCTAATAATCAAGACCTCTCAGACCTGATTCGTTCCTTTGATACGACCAAGACAAAGGAGTCAAGAACAGTAGCTTGGAACCTGGATGTAGTTCTTAAATGGCTGATGTCAGTATAGCTTCGAAAACCGATCTCCTAGTTTCTTTTAGAGATCTGACCAGGAAGACACTTTTTCTTTGTGCTTTCGCATCAGCTAGAAGAATCAGTGAGCTGCATGGTATTGATAAGAGAGTTGGATTCGCTAAGGGCAATGCCATTTGCTCATCAATGCTGGGGTTTTTGGCTAAGAATGAAAATCCCTCACGTCCTTGGCCTCGTTCTTTCTCTATAAAGAACATTTCAGAGTTAGTGGGGCCTAATGAGCCTGAATGTCTTCTCTGTCCAGTGAGAGCACTTAGACATTATGTGCAAAGGACCAAAGGTATAAGAGGTAAGAGTGATAACCTGTGGTGTTCAGTGAAAGATCCTTCTCGTCCTCTTTCTAAAAAGAATGCGCTCTCCTTCTTTTAAGGATTTGATTTCTGAGGCACACGGACAATGTCAGGACTCAGATATCAAAGTGTTTAAAGTCAAAGCTCATGAAGTTAGAGCAGTGTCTACGTCTATGGCCTTTAGACGTAATCTGTCTTTGAAAGACATTATTAAATCTACATATTGGAGAAGCAATTCTGTCTTCGCATCTCATTATCTGACAGATTTGCAAACCACATATGAAAACTGCAGTACATTGGGGCCATTCATTGTGACTGACACGGTATTGGGTGAGGGAGAGAAGGATGTATCCCATCCTCACTAACTTTTCTCCTTGATTATGTTTTTTGTATTTTTAAGGTTGTCTGAAGATACAGGGAGTTTTTTTTTTTGAGTATCTTTCAGTCTTTTAATGTCTTGGTGTATTTCTTAAACGGTTGTGGTGATCCCTCGTTTTTCATTGTATTTTGTGGTGATTTGTACTGCGCCCTGAGCAGGGGCATTATAGTCATGTCCGTTACGGTCACGTCCTCAACGGCAAGTACTTATTATTGTGTCCGACGCACGGATCCATATATCCTGTCGGTACAATAAAGGCCAGCAGACTACAGAGGCAGTAACCACTGAGTCAGCGGTCTTTAAAGGTAAGGAACCTATATCTTCGGATAATTCCAACAGTTGTTATTTTAGCTGCCATTGTCCCACCACCTAAATGTGTCAATCAGCTATATGTAACCATCGGGTAAGCTATATAAGTGAAAATGACATTTTTATAATAATATAAAGTTTCACTTATACTTACCCGGTGGTTACATAAGGAAGCGCGCCCTCCTCCCCTCATATGGACAGGTAGGCATGAAACTTCTGATTTATTGTTGGAATGGTTCCCGGTACCCGGTAGAGGGCGGGAGTAGAGGGATCACCTGTCAAACCATTAGCGCTACCGCGAATTTCAAATTCTGCCGTGACGTCAGGAGACGACAGCTATATGTAACCACCGGGTAAGTATAAGTGAAACTTTATTTTGTTCATGAAACTTACCTGACAGATATATATATAGCTGTATTTTCTGAAGTCCGACAGAATTTAAAAATTCGCGGCACACGCAGTGGGCGGCCAGGTGGTAGTACCCATTCCCGCCGTGGGAGGCGGATATCAGGAACTATTCCCATTTTCTATTCATATTTTTTCTGTCGCCGGTCGGTAAACAACTGTTTACAGACCTCCGCCTAGGATTTTGTTTAAAACTTCATTAGCCGCTTAAGTATCCTAATTATTCTTTCGATTATTAACTTGGATTTGTGGCTAGGCATACGCTATTGTAAATTTTTTCATTGCATTTGATGTCTGAAGCTAGTTAGCCTAGTTTCAGACTTTGTTGTCTGCATGGTAAGGTGAGGCTACCGGAACTTTCGGTAGACACTCGCTTAGTATATATGACGTTTACATGTTTTCTTTGCATAAGTTCAATGTAATAGTGTAATGTGTGACTGATTACGGAAGAAGGAGGATTCATGTACGCATTTTAGAGCGTGTTAGAATCAGGAGTTTTCCTCCACATTATCTTGATAAAACTATAGAAAGGTAAACAGAAGTTAGAAATAATGAACCTTCTAACCTCCTGTAGATTTTATTTTGCCTAACCCTGTGGTAATGGCTTTACGGGCCCTAAAGAAGAAGTGTCTGCTAGAGGATTACATCAAGTAATCTTAGGCTAAAGTGCTCGCTCTCCAATCAGTGTTGTGAAGTGTAGTGCCCTTGTGTTGTGGAGGGGCATCAGATCGGCCCCATAATGCCTCTAGGCCTGGACCTCTGTCAGACTCCCAGGACTCTGGGAGAGGGCATGTCGAAAGCCGCAAGAGGGTTACGGGGCTCCCCACCGATCTGGCGTCCCTTCGGCAGAACCTGTTGACGCTTCCCAGGCTGCTAAAGATCGTGCACGTGCACGAATCTTGAAGGATTGCTTCTCGTCCTCCGAGGCGTCCTCCCCGCGCAAGGGTTGGAGCTCTCGGAAGGACTCGCGCCCTCTAAGAAGCTTTAGAGAAAAGGATGCTTCACGTCCTCTCTCTCGTTAGGAGGGAACGTCAGATCGGCCCCATAACGCCTCTAGGCCTAGACCTCTGTCGGACTCCCAGGAAACCAGGGAGAGGGCATGTCAAAAGCCGAAGGAAGGTTACAGGTTTTTCATGCTGATCTGGCTTCCTTTCGGCAGGTCCTGTTGTCGCTTCCCAGGCTGCCGAAGATCAAGCACGTGCACGAATCTTGAAGGATTGCTTCTCGTCCTCCGAGGCGTCCTCCCCACACAGGGGTTGGAGCTCTCGGAAGGACTCGCGCCCCCTAAAGAAGCTTTAGAGAAGAGGACGCTTCACGTCCTCTCTCTCTCATCACGAGAGGATGAAAGAGTCCTGTGCCCTGTCAGGGCTCTCGAGTTATATTTACATAAACGAAGGAAGTAAGAGGTCCTTCGGGTAATGTATGGTGCTCAGGAAGAGACCACATTTACCCTTTTCGAAGAATGCACTGGCTCTTTTCCTAAGGGAAATATTAAGGAGGCTCATTCATCTTGCCAGAAGAGTGATTTGAGCCTCCTGCGAGTGAACGCTCATGAAGTTAGAGCTGTTTCAACCTCGCTAGCATTCCAAAAGGATTTGGTAATCAAGGACATTCTAGATTCCACCTTTTGGAGGAGTAACTCAGTATTCGTCTCCTCTCCTAATGGCGCTCCGTATACGTTATGTAACGTTCGCTTTACTTCGAAAAAGCAAGCTGATAAGTTTGACGTCCGGCAAGCTGCTTTGCACAGTCAAACAACTTATGTCTCTGGTTCGGCATAAGAAGGGCAATTTAGACGTGAAGAAGTTTTTGGAATGTGTCTCGACGTCCTATAGTGGAGACATTCTCCAGGACGCTCGGCAAGCACCTTGCGAGGGTGTCTTTTGGACGCTCGGCGTTCCTTTGCTGAGTGCGTTTCTGGAGATGGTCTTTTGCATTACTAAGACGCAAGTTGTCGCACAGGCGGCCACTGTCTTTGTAAGAAGGTATGAAGGTCTTTAAGGCCCGTCCTGAAGACGAAAGCCATACGTCTTCCTTTAGTGTTCACACTTCAGGAGCAGCGTGCGGCTCTCCATGGAGACTCGCATGAGGACGTCCCTTGAAAATATTCAAACGTCATATGCAAAACACGGTTCGTCGTACATTGAGATGTTGGCAAAGGTCGCTCGCCAGGACGCCTCTTGGCGGGCCTGCATGCATCAGGGCGCTCAACGAGTTCCTCTCTGAAACGTCGTTCAGAAGACTTGGTGTTCTCTGTTCAGACACGCTCGTAGCTAGCAGGTTTTTTTTTTTTTTATAGCAGGACGGACGTTTTTTTTTTTTTTTGAGGACGCTCACAGGACGCTTTCCAGGACGCTAAGCAGGACGCTTTTGAGGACGCTCGGCAGGACGCTTTTGAGGACGCTCAGCAGGACGCTTATGAGGACGCTTTTGTGGACATTCGCCAGGACGCTTCGGTGGAAGCTCGGCAGGACGCTTTGCGAGAGTAAAGGCGTCTTATTTGCTGTTCACGACGTTTCTTAGGACGCTTGACGCTTTATAAACGCTCGTCAAGACGAGGTTTTTTCAGGACTCTCCACAGGACATTCCTTTACAAAAAAGGATTCGGAGTTAGCGGAAGAGACGATACCCAAATTTTTTCTTCGATCCCTCTTTCCTCTTCATCGATTTCTCTGAGAATCGGGAAGATTATATACTCGGATTCCTGGGTGACTTTCGGTCATGTTAAAGGGTTTCCCCTATTAGCAAAGTGCTAATAGTTTTGTCAAGTAAGGACGTTTTCCCCATTGTCAAGATATTAAACGTTTTGTCATTTAAGTGGGGGACCCCTCATAAATGGGGTAGTTCTCATTGACATAGATTTTAACGTTTTTATCGTTTAAGCGGATAAACTCGTTAACAAATTTCGGAAGAGCTCTCATTCATTTTCAGAGGCTCATCCGGGGAGTAAGAAAAAGACTTGTAGACTAGATCCAGGAAGTCTTATGTTCAATATCATAAGAACATTGAACGGTCCTTTTCGATCCTCGGTTCTCTCTTGATGATCTCTATTCGAATATTACTCCCTTTTCTTGGAAAAGAGTCTTGGTAAAGAGTCAAGGAGTTCTTTTAAAAAGCCTCATTCATTAGAGCGTGGACAGTCGTTTTCCTTTCTTTCTCTCTTCCTCGTCGAGGAAAGATGTAGTAGAGAATTCGATGTTCAAATTACTACAATACTTACGTAGTTTATCTTTGCGTCATTTTGCTAACGCATGGGTCAAGTCATATACGCATATCGTATTTACCTCTGCGGATAGAAGCCGAAAGAACTGTTGTTCTAATGTATTTATTTGACACTCCCTTCAACCTTCCATGAGTTTTCGGAGTAAGAACAACTCTTCAGGTATTGTTACGACAACACCGACTCAGCTTCTGTTTTTAGCGAATTCTGTTTCGTTTAAATAGGCCTGCTTGAGAGTTTCCTTTTGCTCGATAATATCATACCTATTCCTTCGTAAAGGGAGTAGCTGGCAACTCAGGCAGTTAGTATTCTGTTCACCATTGAAGCTTTCCTTCGAGGAAGACTTCTCCTTCACTCTCTTTGATAGAGATCGAAGGTGGTCGATCTCCAATCCTTATTTTGTTTTCTTGAAGGAAAGAATTTAGGATGGAGATCGTTGTTCAGAATCCTATAAATATACTACGTATATTAACCTCGCGACATGATTCTACTAAGCAGTTGAATTGTCCGAGGGGTAGGCGCATATCCTAGTTATTCTACAGATTGCGACTTAGACGAGAAGTATTCTAATTGAACTGCAACTCTGGGTTGCCTGCAACCTCCCAGGAGTTTGTTTCAATTTTATATACTTATGGTTTTGTCACGACAACACCATTTCAACTTTTATATTTCCGAAATTCGTTTCGCCTAAATCATAATTGCTCGAGCATAATCTTTTATGCTCAGTGGTTCTAGCCGAACGCATTCCTTTGTGGAATATGGATTACCTGGCAACTCAGGATGACGAGTCAGCGGGAGTTCAAGCTCAGCTACTGCGTATTGAACTGCCTGATAGCAGCTCAGTATCAGCTGGGCCTCCGAGATGCACGGTTGGTTATGTCTCTCTCTCTCTCTCCTGCTTTGATTGACTACCGAACCGTATCTCTGCCCAACAATCATGGACTTAGGTCTCTGATTAACGGGGTTTCTCGCAATTATGAAGGACCATCTACTGCTGTGACGATAGATTCCATCGCCTTCGATATTGCGAGAATTTTCAACAGAGATATCTCTTAGACTCTTTCATCTTTCTGTTTAACGCACGGTAACAAAGTCTGTACAAGTCTCCCGCTGCATCACACTGCGATAATGCGAATGATTTTGCAGACATCTGGGTTTGTCTTTAAAATATCTCATATTCGTAGGTGTACAATTGTTCATTGTTCAACCCGAATTAACAGATATGTCAAAAGACATCGCCTACTCTCCGACCTGACAGCTCTACTTCCAAATGTTCAGCCCATGAGAAGCAGTTCTTCAGGCAGCTTTCCCCTGTGTTTTCATTACTGAAGAACGCCCCGCTTTCATTGCAACTACGACTTCTCACCGGACAGCAATGAAATAGCGGTTAGCGTTTTTCAGTCATTTGTAGGCACAGGTTCAGAATCTTGAGAATCCTTCTCTCGATTTGTCTGTGAAGACGTAGGTTGCATTCATATCTACCTTCGTCTTCAACGGTACAGAGCGATAAGATCTTCAAGAGTAATGGCAGCCTCTTGGCCAAGGCAAAGCAGTGCTGCCCTATTTTCAGTGTTCAATCGGAGGAGGCCGTTTCTGGAGATAGTGAAGGGAAATGACTGTTCCTCCACCTCGACCTCTGTGAAGTTCCTTATGGTTCTATCTTTCCGTTTCTGAAGTATGAGATAAGCTAGAAGTCCTAACTATTGTAGAATATGCAAATATGTTGTTGACGGCCTCTAGGCTCAGAGATTCGGTTCTGTCAAACACAACGCTTCACTATCTTTGAGGTCTTGTGGAGATCTTAAAATTCTCTGGATCAAAGTTCCGGCATGGAACTTAGACGTAGTCTGAGTTTCTGATGCCAAAAGCAATTCGAACCTATCCTTTCTGCGAACTTAATACACGTGACCAGAAAGGCTAATATTCTAACCGCTCTAGCCACGACAAAGAGGGTTAGTGAGGTTTTAGCCATCATCAGAGGTTTTGGCTTTAAAGGACATAATGCGGTCTGTCCTCTAAGCATTCCGTTCTTGATAAGAACGAAAACCTGTCTAACCCTTGACCCGAAGGCTTGGAGACCAAGGGTATGGCACAAATTATTGGGCAAGGGCATTAGAGAGTCCTGTGCCCTGTAGGGTCTCTCAAGTTTTTATCTTGATAAAACTTTAGAAAGTCAAGGTCAACGGACAATCTGCGGTGTTCCGTAAAAAGACCAGACTGGTTCATGTCCAAAAACACCCTGGGCATTATAGCCAAGGAGTTCTTTTAAGAGGTCTCATTCATTGTGTTTTGCATAAAGATTTGAGATTTTTTCTTAATATGAATGCTCAAGAGGTGAGGGCGCGGCCTCGGAAGCATTTCAACAGAGCGTGACACTCAGTAACATCCTGAGTGCCACGCTTTAGCGAAGCAACTCTGTGTTCGCTTTCACACTCCCGACGGATGTGAAGACGACATTTCAGATCCGTAAGTCGCTAGGACCCAATACATATCCGTAGATATATTATTGGGGGCAGGAAGCAACACGAATCCTATCCTATAGAAAAGGGATAGGTGTGCTTTTAAACTTTTTGAAGGGTTGGTCGCTTGAGGCGCGTTCCTTTTCTTTAGCCTAGAAGTTATGGAACTAACTTTGATAGGTTAGGTCAGGTGGTGGTTTTAGCTTCGTTGCCCTCAGAAGTATGGTCATATGGTCTAGTCACATTGTGGTCACGCCCCCGTTGATAGATCATTTAGAGCGCACCAGCATTACAGGTCTCTACCTCGCTGGCAACTCTAGTACGCAGAAGCAGACTTTGGTGAACAGTAATCACGAAGTCGGCTATGCTAACAGGTGAGGAACTAAGATGTATATCATCTACTTAATTTAAGTTTCCCAAAAAATCCTATTCTGTCTCTTCCCACCATCCGAAGGTGGGATTCAGCTATATATATATCTGTCAGGTAAGTTTCATGAACAAAATGTTATTGTTATAATACAATTAAGTTTGTTCATACTTACCTGGCAGATATATATAATTAAAGTGCCCACCCACCTCCCCTCAGGAGACAGTGGCACTGATAAAATATGAATAGAAAATGGGAATAGTTCCTGATATCCGCCTCCCACGGCGGGAATGGGTACTACCACCTGGCCGCCCACTGCGTGTGCCGCGAATTTTTAAATTCTGTCGGACTTCAGAAAATACAGCTATATATATATCTGCCAGGTAAGTATGAACAAACTTAATTGTATTATAACAATAACATATTATTATAAAAATGTTATTTTTTTATCAGTAGTAAATTGATTTCAGTATAATCATTTAGTGGACATGGTCATTATGAAAAATCAATTGACATTTTTTTGTAGTTCTGATAGTATGTACGTATATTTATTATGTACACGTACACATTATTCTTGAGTATGGTAAGAACTTGGAACCTGTCAGTTTCTTAACAAGAGATTAGAGAATTTTGTGGTTTTCTCTGTCAAGAAGTTTGTTAGTTAGTGGGGTGGCAGAAGTTAGTTTTGTGCTTAGTGTGAGTTCAGAGAGACTTTCTTATCATTTTTTAAATCTTCATATGTCACTAATATAAAAAATAGAGCATAGGCCCAAGAATACTACTTTGAGGAATGTTTGAAATGATATTACTACTATGCTGGCAATCAGCAGACTCTTTGCTCTGCCTATCAAAAATTCATTTAAAATATTAATAAAAGTTCCACAAAGTCCCAGTAATTTTATTGGATGGTGTAGTTGGGTTATGAAGCTGAACTACAGTAAAACAAAAACACTATTGGTTAGAACATCTGGTACTGATTTTCCACCCCATCCTTCCCTTCAAGTGGATGGGACTCTGCTGAATTAGTCAAAACCTTTAACTATACTTGCGTAACGTTTGACCCATCATATGAAAGTGTCTGCAAATGCCATAACTAAATTAGGTATTGCACGGAATGCCTCATGTTTTTATGACTATATTATGGAATCATGTGCAACCTGTTTTAGGTCATTTGTCCTTCCTTTACAAGAATACTGTTCTCCGGTGTGGATGTCCGCCTCTTGCATAGATTTATCTATTTTAGATAGAATGGTTCATTGTGGTAGGTTTCTGTTCCTAACTTTCACAGTTATGACTTGGACCAACGATGGATGGTTTCTCATTTGTCAGTTTTTCATAAGTTTATTTTAACACTGTTTCTGGCAGGAGTTCCTCTCTGGATGAGTGGTTACGCGCTCGCCTACCGATTCGGTAGTCGCGAGTTTGAATCTCTGCTCTGTGTATGTGGAATCGGAGGAATTTACTTCTGGCGATTAGAAATTCATTGCACGATATAATGTAGTTCCGATCCCACAGTAAGCTGTAGGTCCTGTTGCCAGGTGACCAATTGGTTCCTAGCCCCGTAAAAATATCTAATCCTTTGGGCCAGCCTTAGGAGAGCTGTTAACCAGCTCAGTGGTCTGGTTGAACTAAGATATACTTAACTTTTTTCTTGCCAAGAGGAACCAGATGTATGGTAAAAGGGCCTCAGTGTCCAACTTGATAGATCCAGAGGTCCTTTATTCCTCACACCATCGGACTGTTGAACAATATCCTTAAGGATGTTGTGTAATTTGATCCTCAAAAGCTCAAGTGAAGATTCAGGGCATCACTACCCTAAAAAAGTTCTTGTATTTTACTTACATATTTATCCATTTGTTTATTCATTTGTTCAAATATTTTTTTCTTTTCAAACAACTAATCTCCTCTTTTTTTGTATTCCTTAAGAAAAGGATTTGTCGTCTGAATAATTTAGATAGGTGCTTTATGATTCACACAATCAAAGGCTGCCCTACAATTTAGATGGTCTATACATCCTTCTGCCTCCTCATCGAGAGCGCTCTGCAAGACGGTAGATATTGACGAGAGAGTATCAAAAGTATCTAGGCCTTTATAAAACTGAAAATTTGGAGCTAGGTACAAGTTGTTATCTTTAACAAACCTAGAGAGATGCTTTGAGAGCAGTTTCTCAAAAGCCTTAAATAAAATGATAATTGAAATTGGTTTATATTCTGAGGGGTATGAAGATGGACTTAGTCTGTAGGAAATGCAGCAATATCTCTCTTCCCCCAAACAGAAGGACTAAGTAGGGGGATAGTGCCATCAGTGCCTCACATATCACTAGGCTTTACTTTAGGTTCTTTGCAGCATCCCTTTGGTCCCTAGCTGCAACCTTTTCATTCCTTGACTTTTCCATCTTGGTCTCCACCCTCTCATAACAATTGTTTCATAGTGCAACTGCAAAGTCTGTTCAGTCAAATCTTCCTTCTCCTGTTGGGCAGCAGCTTGGCCTGAATACATTCTAGCTTGGCACATACGAAGTGGCTACTATATCAAGCAATCAGTCCAGGAATTTGGTTGATTAAATGTCTCCCTCCACACTTCCTTTGAATGGGGGTGGGGTAGAGCTATATTATGGACCCATCAGTTATTTTGCCCAGATACGGCTGCCTTCTTACTTGTGGAATCCTTACAGGAATTGCACTTGAATCTTTTGAGAAGTTCTTTACTCGAACCAAAATCCAGACATTCACGCAAACTCAGTTCCCTGTTGATCTGTCAGCCTTAAGTCGGGACCTGATTAGGAGGTTAGGTGAGCCATCACTCCCCTGCTCACAATTGTGACTAGAAATGTGATATTTCCTGGTATTTATCAGCTGCCAGTCAGCGTAGAGAGACGACCTCCAATTGAAGGCGTGAGTCATGTAAAGAGCAATGGATTGTATTTTCTTAATGGCAGGTAAGGAAGGTTATTTGGCACTCGCCTCCCCTTCCTTAACCAGCAATTAAATACCTTGTTACAAAGTTTCAGCAGTTAATTCCAACTTGTGCCTAGGAATTCTCCTAAATGAAAAGGCTCTGATATATCTCAGAGAATTACAAATTACTTGAAGAATCTTATTTTCCAGCTACTCCCTGCCTTCTGTTCCTTGGTGTTTGCTGTCATCCACAAGAAGCTTAGTTGCTAGAACTGCATCTTCTGTCTTTGTCAGATTTGTTTTGTACTTGTCACCAAGGTGCCTTGCTTGTGCTGGGTAAATGTTATCTTGTCAAGAAATAGACAGCAACAGATTCCCCAGTTTTCTAACCTCTTATAAAAAATTGTTGTTTGGCCACCAAAATAACTTTGATTTACTAATGCATAGAATTACTAAGAGCATCTGTGTCCATAGGAAGTAAGCCTTACAAATATGAACTCGCCAAGGTTAATTCTTTAGCTGGTTGGATGAGAAGCAGTGTTTTAGATTTCCTTGTCATTTCTGATGGCACTTGAGTTGAAAAAGTATTTGATATGTGATTAGAGAATTTTGCTTCCTACGTTTCATCTAGTACTGTTGTTTCTGCAACCATGCGAGTTATCCAGCTCTCGGTGTCTGTAATAAGCAATTTATGATTGGTTCTTTTAGCCCCCTCCAAAAAAAGGTCATATCATGATTAATTAAGCGGCTTTGGTTGTTATAGTTCTGGTCATTGAATGTAGCTGTACTAGGTCATCTGGCAGCAGTGGAATATTACTACTCACTCCACTATAAAAATGTCACCTATTTAGTCTGAAAAAGACAGCTAAGCATTAAACATTTTTTGGTGATTGTCCATTTAGCAACCAACATTGTATAGCAATTATCAGAAAGAAGTGCTTGAAATTTGTCAGAAACATCAGTATGTTAAGTTTATCCAATTAGATATACAACTTTTAAGGAGTAGAAATATATTTAAGGTCTTAGTCTCCATTAATTCAAAATAAACCCCTCAGGCCAGCCATGTGAGAGATGATATTGTTAACTGAATGGTGGGTTTAGTAATTCATTGATGTTGAAAATCAATATAATCAAGAGGCTCATAGTGCTCTTCCTCGAAAGATTTGTTTTGAAAATCGTACGGTCCAATGTCTTAAATCCAGCACACTGTGGTCTGGCAACTCCCATGATCCAGGACGTTTATGAATCAGCTGTCATGAATTCTTGAGTGGCTATAAAGGCGGCGCCACAGGTCGTTTCAGTTTTTGGATTTTTTTAATTTGAAAATGAAGCTTGCGCAGCAGATACACAAGCACAGTTTATTTCTAACAAAAATATTCTGGGAAACTAAAAAATCTACAGCATTTAAAAAAAACTGTAATTTGCTGGTATACTCTTGTGTCATCCGATTTTGTGTATCCTGCGAGCAATAAGATTTCAACCAAAAATGTGGTTTCATCTTATACTACATCATTATAGTGTGAAATGTATTTTCAAGGGATTACACTCAGTGGGTCCTGATTACACTTGGCCAAGCTTTTTATGCTTGTCTCAGATTTGGTAGATACTATTAATGATATTTTTTATACATTCAACTTACCTGTCTGATATATACTTAGCTATTAGACTCCGTCGTCCGACAGAAATTCGAATTTCGCGCACACACTACAGGTAGGTCAGGTGATCTACCACCCTGCCGCTGGGTGGCAGGAATAGGAACCAATCCCGTTTTCTATCAGATTTTCTCTGTCGGCGGTACTGACAACAACGTTGTTCGTTCCTCTGGCTGAATTTCGTTTTTTGCATCACAATTGATCTTCGTATTGGATTGTTTGGTGACGTATTTGGATCGTTGTATTGGCATACGCTATTGTGGACCGTTGATTGGATTTGGATTGGATTTTTCATCATGATGTCTGACTCTGGAAGTGTTGTGAGAATGTGTGTGAATGAGGGCTGCAAGGTGAGAATGCCGAAAGCTTCGGTTGATCCTCGCACTGTTTGTAAATTGTGTAGGAAGTATGAATGCTCTTTCAATAACACTTGTCACGAATGCGAGAGTTTGAGTGTTGAAGGATGGAAGTCTCTAACTTCTTATTTGAAGAAGTTAGAAAGAGACAGGGTGAGGAAGGCTTCTTCCAAAACCTTGCCTCGCTCTAGATCTAGCGATCAAGTTAGTAATTTTGTACCCTCTTCTCCTCTGATAAATGTTGCTCCTTCTTCTAATATTTCAGTCCCTGCACCTTTTGTAGATCCTGCGGATTGTACATCGGAGATTGCACATCTCAAAGCCACCCTTAAGAAAATGGAACTTGAGATGGCGGCAATAGAAGGTAAGCAAAGTGAAGTAAACAGTGCAGTGGAAAGTGACATAAGTGTCCCCAGTGTAGTGGAGGGGGCGTCTGATCAGCTCCACAGCGCTCCCAGGCCTAGACCTCTTTCAAGCTCCCAAGCCCAGAGGAGAAGGAATGTCAAAAGCCGTACGGAGGTTGTGGAGGATCCCCACCTGTCAGACGTCCCTTCGGCAGGTTCTGTTACACCTCAGACTGCCAGAGATCGCTATAGGAAAAGCGTTCTCCGTGAGTGTTTCTCTTCTTCGGAGACTTCATCTCCCAAGAGAGGATGGAGATCCACGGATCTTTCCCGCCCCTTGAAGAAGAGCTGGAAAGAGTCTCGCTTAGACTCTATTCCTGAGTGTTTTCCGGAGGATTTGCCGTCGGAAAACAAGAAAGCTAGAAGTTTGTTGCTCTCTCCTGCTGATTCGTGGGAACCTGATACGGACCGTTCTCCTTCCCCTCCTTTAGACAAGAATAGAGAGACTACAAGGATTCTGAGAAATATGCAGGATCAGATCGCTTCTCTCGTTGGAGTACTCTCCAAAGATCCTCCAAGAAGGAAGGATTCGTCTCTCCCCATAAAGAGATCTAAACCGTCCGTACCTCAGGCTCATCCTAGAGAGTTATCTTCTTCGGACAACGATTCTCCAGGAGAAGAGAGCAACCCTATAGTTCGGACTCGTCAGTCTTTTACGAAACCCCTGCCAAGTTTCAGGCTCCTACCAGGCGCGAGGCGCCAGCCGAGAGCGAGATTTCTTCCAGGCGAGAGGCGCCAGTTGGCAGCGATACTTCATTCGGAAGTACATCTCCTTTAGAAGTACAAGAGAAGAAAACTTCTAGATCTGGCAGTCCTCCAACCAGAAGTATTTCTCCCCGAGAGAGAAGGTCCCCGGAAGACGAGTCTTCCAAAAGAACTCGTTCCCTTCCTGCTACTATGGAATTAGAGGATGTTTCTGATGAAGAGATTCCTACTAGTGAAGGCCTCTCTAATTATAAGGTCTTAGCTTCTCTTCTCCTCCAAGAATTCGGAGATTCGTTAAGCCCAGCAGCTCCTCCTTCTCCTAGATAGCTTTTTTCGAGCACGAAGACACCAAAGTCTTCTTCATTTTTGAAAATGAAGCCAGCGATCTCTATGAGGAAAGCTCTACAATCACTTAATGCATGGATGAGCACAAAGAAGGAGGCTTTGAGAACTGTTTATTGCTCTCCTCCTTCCAAGCTTGCAGGCATGAGAGGCATTTGGTACAGGACGGGAGAAGCTTTGGGCCTGATGCTCCCCTCCTCTGCGGAATCGGACTTTTCTAGCCTAGTGGAGTCATCAAGAAGACACTCCCTTAATTCAGCTAAAGCTTCCTGGAGCATGTCCTAGTTAGACCAGCTCCTAAAGGGACTTTTCCACATCTTAGAAGTTTTCAATTTCCTGGATTGGTCCCTTGGGGTGCTGGGTAAAAAGACCCGAGATCCGGACTTTCTCGACCCCGAGGTTTTACACAGTATCTTGTCTTGTATGGACAAAGCAGTGCAAGATGGTTTGGGAGAACTGGCCTCTCTTTTTGGGTCAGGAGTGGTTAAAAAGAGATAACTTTTTGGGTCTTTTGACCAAAGCTGTATCTCCGACTCAGAGGTCAGCTCTGCTTTACGCTCCCCTGTCGGATCACCTGTTCCCTTCTCAGTTAGTGAAGGAGATCTCTCGTTCGCTATCTGAGAAGGCAACTCAGGATCTATTGGTACAGTCTACCAAGAAGAATCGCCCGGCAGTACCAGTTGTCAAGAGAGCTGCTCGTACTCCTCTAGTGCCCTTTCGTGGAGGTTCCTCATCTCGACCCCCAACGAAAAGAAAGACTTGACAAATGAGGAAGGTCTTCCTTCCGATCGTTCAAAAAGTCTAAATAGCAATCATGTCCTCCAAACACCTGTAGGTGCCAGACTTCTAAAGTTTGTAGAAGCCTGGGCCATGAGGGAGGCCGACCCCTGGACTCTGTCTGTTCTGGGGAAGGGGTACATCATACCTTTCCTAGACAGACCGCCCTTGTCTACAACTCCGAGGGAACTGTCGGTGAAGTACAAGGACCCTGTTCTGAGGGAGACGCTTCTTCAAACGGTGGTAACGATGCGGAACAAAGAAGCTATAGAGATAGTGCAGGATCCTCACTCCCCGGGGTTTTACAACCGCCTTTTCTTAGTCCCGAAGGCTTCGGGGGGATGGAGGCCTGTGCTAGACGTAAGCATTCTGAACCGATTCGTGGAGAAGAAAAAATTATCCATGGAGACGTCTGCTTCGGTTCTTTCAGCTCTGCGTCCAGGAGACTGGATGGTCTCCCTGGACCTTCAGGATGCTTACTTCCATGTTCCAATTCACCCATCGTCGAGGAAGTATCTCAGATTTGTGACACAAGGAAAGATCTTTCAGTTCAGGGCCTTGTGCTTCGGCCTCTCTACGGCCCCTCAGGTATTCACGTACCTGATGAGGAATGTGGCCAGATGGCTTCATCTAAAAGGGATAAACATCTCCCTTTATCTGGACGATTGGCTCATCAAAGCCAAATCGGAGAGCCAATGTTTGGAGGACTTGAAGACGACATTGAAACTAACGTAATCCCTAGGATTGCTCGTAAACCTCGAGAAATCGCAGATGATCCCCAGCCAGAACTTAGTTTATCTGGGGATTCGGATGGATTCTTTGGGTTTTCGGGCTTTTCCTTCCCAGGAAAGGCTCCTTCGGGGCTTACAGAAAGTCTCGAACTTCCTAGGGAAAGAACGCAGCTCAGCGAGGGAATGGTTAAGCCTTCTGGGGACTCTTTCCTCTCTAGAACAGTTTATTTCCCTAGGAAGACTCCACCTACGCCCTCTTCAATTCTTCTTAAGAAGAACGTGGAATTGGAAAGAAGGACAATTGACAGACACTTTCTCGATTCCCTTAGAGGTGAAGAATCACCTAAAGTGGTGTCTGGTCCCTCTAGAGAAGAACGAGGGCATGCCTCTAGAGGTTCGGAACCCTGACCAAATATTATTCTCAGACGCATTAGAGAAGGGATGGGGAGCGACTTTAGGGGCAAAGGAAGTGTCAGGCTGCTGGAAGGAGGAACAGGAAGCCTGGCATATAAATCCAAGGAACTGTTCGCAGTTTTCCTAGCCCTAAAGTTCTTCAAACTGGAAGTCAGAGATCAGGTGGTACAGGTCAACTCAGACAATACCACGGCGTTGGCCTATATCAGAAAACGGGGGGACCCATTCTTTTTCCCTATACGAGATAACGAAGAATCTTTTAACATGGGCAAAGGAAAGAAACATTACCCTCCTGACAAGATTTGTGAAAGGAGAGAAAAATGTGAGGGCGGACAGGCTCAGCAGGACGAACCAAGTCCTCCCTACAGAGTGGACTCTCCACTCGCAAGTGTGTCAGAGCTTGTGGTCCCTGTGGGGCAGGCCACAGATAGACTTGTTCGCAACTTTCCCATCCAAGAGGATAGAGTACTTCTGCTCCTCGGTAGAAGACCCGAGAGCGATAGCGGTAGATGCCCTTCTGTTAAACTGGTCAGGCCTAGACGCCTACGCCTTTCCCCCATTCAAACTACTAGGGGTAGTTCTAAAGAAGTTTGTGGCGTCAAAAGGGACGAGGCTAACTCTCATCGCCCCGTTTTGGCCCTCTCAAGATTGGTTCACAGAGGTACAGGAATGGACGGTGGACTTCCCCAGATCTCTTCCAAGCAGGACAGATCTGCTCAAACAACCCCACTTTGAGAGGTATCATCAAAACCTCCCCGCTCTCGCTCTGACTGCCTTTCGACTATCGAAAGACTTGTCAGAGCGAGAGGCTTTTCGAGCAAGGCTGCAAGAGCTATCGCTAGAGCCCGAAGATCTTCAACCATTCGGGTCTACCAATCGAAGTGGGATGTGTTCAGAAGATGGTGTAAAAAGAAGCTGTCCTCCTCTGATACCTCTGTGACCAACGTAGCCGATTTCCTGATTTTTCTTAGAGAGGAGTCTCAGTTATCGGTGTCTACTATGAAAGGCTATCAAAGTATGCTTTCAGCTGTTTTTAGAAATAGAGGCCTAAAAATAGCTGAAGACAAGGACCTTCAGGACCTGATAAGGTCTTTTGAAACTTCAAAATCCTTATCTCCTCATACTCCTAGCTGGAACCTGGATGTGGTACTAAAGTTCCTGTCATCGGAAAAATTTGAACCTCCTCACCTTGCATCGTTTAGGGATTTAACAAGGAAATTTATTTTCCTGTTATCCTTAGCCACCGCTAAAAGAACGAGTGAAATCCACGCCCTTGATTCTCGAGTTGGATTTAAGAAAGATTCAGCTATATGTTCTTTCCAGACTCTGTTTCTGCCCAAGAATGAGAATCCTTCAAAACCCTGGCCCAGTAGTTTTGAAGTGAAAGGTCTTTCGAACTTGGTGGGAGAGGAGATAGAAAGATCTCTATGCCCTCTAAGGGCTCTTAAGTTCTATCTTAAGAAGAAGAAAGAACTCGGAGGATGTCAACAAGGTCTATGGTGCGCTGTAAGGGATCCAAAGAGACCCATGTCCAAAAATGCTGTGGCGTTTTTTGTTAAGAGCGTGATTACGGAAGCTCATGACAAATGCACTGATGACTCCTTCAAAATGCTTAGAGTGAAGGCTCATGAGGTAAGAGCTGTGGCCACGTCTTTAGCGTTTCATAGAAACATGTCTATGAAAGACATTTTAGATGCAACTTACTGGAGATGTAACTCAGTCTTCGCATCCCATTATCTAAAAGACGTCAAAGTAACCTATGAGAAGTGCTTCTCTCTAGGTCCTTTTGTATCAGCGGATACAGTGCTGGGGCTTGGAACAAATACCGATCCTTAAATTTTTTATGTTTGTACGTAAACCTCCTTTTTAGATGGGTTCTTGGTTTTCTACTGACAAGGGTGCTTGATGTCGCACAGGCGGCCGTTGCCTTTGTCAGTGAGGAACTGGGAATGTATATGACAAGCAAGGTTGTACAAAAATTTGTTTTTGGGTTTTTTGTACTATTACGTTATATGTGTGTTTGTGGTTTGAGTTATTGGTTGTTTGTGAGGGGTTTTGGGATAACTCCTTGCAATCTTAGAACTAACACGGGCGTTAGGTTAAGGTGACCGGGATCGGTGTTGTGCTCCTTGAATAAGGTTCTTGTCAAGTAAGTGGATCAGCACCCATTGACAAAGTCCTTCCAGGCTCTGCTGAGTAAGTGGATAAGACCCCTTTGGCAGACTCACAAGAACTCTTAGCCATAGATCAATATCTCGCTGAGGCTCTTGAGACGAAGCAGACTCCTGGACAGTAACCAAGAAGTCTTCCGTCTAATCAGGTAGGAACCAAGGTTTTATTTATTTATTACCTACAACGTATGTTGTGATTCCTGTCTAATTCAGTAATTAGCTGTCTCTTACCCTCCTCCAATGGTGTGAATCAGCTAAGTATATATCTGACAGGTAAGTTGAATGTATAAAAATGATATTGTTATGATACAATAAAGTTTTATACATACTTACCTGGCAGATATATACAATTAATTGCACACCCAACCTCCCCTCAGGAGACAGGTGGTAGAGAAAATCTGATAGAAAACGGGAATGGTTCCTATTCCTGCCACCCAGCGGCAGGGCGGTAGATCACCTGACCTACCTGTAGTGTGTGCGTGAAATTCGAATTTCTGTCGGACGACGGAGTCTAATAGCTAAGTATATATCTGCCAGGTAAGTATGTATAAAACTTTATTGTATCATAACAATATCATATTATTAATAGGGGTTAGTTTTTCCAGACCTCTGAGTCTCAAGGGTAGATACTATTAATAATAGGCCTAGAAGACAAAGTTCATTAGGTTAATGTGAATCGTTGTACATTATATCAGGCATCCCAACCTTGTGATTTGTCCAGGAATTCATTACAATTCTTTTATATATATAATTCACAACCATTTGCTACTGCAGACAAGGTACTGACATAAACAATTGAATCAAGAAACAGCCATTTGCCAATGTCAGTTACTGTAACTTAACACATATTTATTAAGGGTTGTATTACCGTTGTTGACCTGTTAAAAATTTATTAATTTCAAAGGTGATTTCCATAAATAAAAGTAAAGTAAGTCTTCATTCATCCTTCATGCAATGAATTTCAGAGAGGTGCTGAAGGAGCAGACCAGAATTTTCATAAGGAACTAAACCTCATGGATGACAGTGATTATTCATATACGTACATATATGTGGAATGAGTTGGGAATCTCTGTTTACATAGGGGTTTGTGTAGGGGTGATTTCTGTTGCTGGGAGTTTCTGTGGTCTGGCAGTGGTTTTGGTCCCAAGGGAGCCGGTTTAAAGAGGTTGGAGTGTACTGAAGCCTAAGAGAACAGAAGAAAAGTAAAAGGTGTATAACAGTGTAGTTGTGCCAGAGTTGATGAATCTGGGAGCTACACTTGAAGGGTCTCTGGATGGATGAGAGTAATGCTGGTGTAATGACAAGAGCTCTGCTTTCTGGGTGTTATCGCTAAGAGTAGCTCCAGTTGCAAGTTTCTGGCCGTGGCTTGGCATGGGGCTGGTCTTTTGGGTCATGAGTTTGTTTGAGTCAGACTTGGTAATCTTATGGCATGTGGAGTACTAAAGGCTCAGTACTGCTTTCTTTTCTTAATTTAAGGGGTACTGAAGTTTCTTGGCTGGTTTTGTGTGAATGAAGTGGTCTGTTGTTATAAAGGGATGGCTTTGTTTTAGATTTATTCATATGGAGGTACCACTGCATTTCATGAAAATGTTTTAAGGTAAACAGTGTCCTTTAATTATAAAAAAAGTATACATAATGTTAATGTCAGATTGTTCAACTTCATTATTTGTTCTCAGGCCTAGACAAGATGGGTGATGGGGGTGGGATGCTCTCCCTATCGTGGAACAACCACAGTTCCACGTTTAGTCACATGCTTGCATCTCTGCGGCGTTTTGTAAGTAAATTTATTTACTGTGATGTTTTGAATTTTGACAGATATGTTATTCTTCAGTATTTTAAGTGTTTCTTTTACCACTGAAAACTCCTTTTTATTATTAAAGATACAGATCTTTGGTATTCTAAGAACATTTGAACCATATGTATGCAATGCTCTGTATTATATCATGTTCTGGAATGATTCATAACACAGGACCTTTTAGTTACAAGTAATGATGTTTGTCATTTACATTGAACAAAGGGTGCTAATGTAGATCAGTTTGTGAATTTTTTCAGCACAAGTATAATACAAATCATGGAATTAACACCCTTAAACTATTGCAAGTCATTTTTTATCATTGATCCCACAGGAACACTACTCAGATGTGACTTTATCCTGCGATGGAGAGTTTTATTGTGTGCACAAGTTTGTTTTATCTATGTGTAGTGATTATTTCACCAAAGTGTTTGAGGGCACACCCTGTAAACATCCTGTCATTGTACTCAAGGACATTCAAAAGAAAGAAATGGAAGCATTATTGAATTATATGTATCTTGGCCAAGTGAGTGTAGCACAAAATGACTTGGCTCAGCTGATAAGGGTTGCCGAGATTTTGCAGATAAGAGGCTTAGCTGTTCCAGATGATCCCATCAAAGGGGATCGGAAGGGACGTTCAGGTCAGTTTAAGAAAAAGGGTGACGATAAAAGCTCGCACGATATCTGTACGTTAGAGAGCAAGTCGTCGTCTTCAGCCGACGGATCAAACGATGGAAAGCAGCATTTAGAGCACGGAATTCTCGGTCATGTCGGTGACGGCAAGGGAAGCCTAGGTGTTGATGGTGGCTCTGGTCAGGTGGTGGGTGAGCAAGGCCAGGGGAATAATGATAATGATGACGAAAACCACTCGGGATTGATCAGAATTGGAGCTTGTTTTCACAGCAAAGAAAGTACTGGCTTTAACGTAGGTGATCTCGTAGACCAAAACATGGAGGTATCTGGGAGAGATGGAAGTGAAGATAGCACCAGGAATTCCATATATTATAACAGAGACGGAAGGAACCCAAGCAACACGGACTCGGCAAGCCACCCGCAGTTACAAGAGCTCTATGGTCGGGAAAGTTTGAGGCCTCAACTTGAGGTAAGCCTTTTGTGTTGCTTTTGTCATCAGTTTCCAGCTTGAAGGTGTCACAAATGGTAGGTAATGTTATGTACGTACTTCATTAATGATGGAATTAAGAATACTAGTGTGTTAAGAGTAAGGGATTGTTTTGCTTTTATCTTATGTTAGTTTACATTTAAAGGGCAATTTTTTTGTATAGGAATATCAGTTATTGACTTTGGCTTCACTGCACCTTATTAACATCTTGAGGACACAATTCTTAAATTAGTCTTGATACGTAACTGTTTAGTATGTTCTGTCAGTTTAGTTTTTTTGTGTATCCTTGCAAAGTCGCAGCGCAGAAATTTGTTCAAAAAGCTCTTAAATGTAATACTTAATAAATTGACCAATATCTGAAAAACTGCCAGATTGAACTGTTAATAATTTTGGCTGTCATTAAAGTCAGAAGTATTTCAGTATTTTCATATATTTTGTATTGGAAAGGTGTTTTTAGTTTAAGAATTTCTGTGGTTTTATATGCCAAAATCATAACTATACATCATCTTTGATTAACAAGAGTTGCGGTTTGTCATTTTTGCATATGTCATTTAGGGAGTTGTGTGAAAGTTGTTTGAAACATATTGTTTGAAAGTTGAAGGATTATTCTTAATTTTGAGAGATGTGTATTTCTGGTGATAGAAGTTCACTCTCAACGTGGTTCGGAAGTCACTTAAAGCCGTTGGTCCCGTTGCTGAATAACCACTGGTTCCATGCAATGTAAAAGCACCATACAAACAAACAAATAAAAAGGTTTTCTTCACATATGGTGACAACAGGGGTCTCCAATTTTTCTTGTTGCACCAGCCTTTTTATAACTGCTCTCAGTGTGTGCATATGTGGATATTCAATCTTACTGTGGCAATAACGTCTTCCAGGTAATTCCTGAGTTTGATAGAATATTCAGTTGAAAAGAAAAGACTATCTTATGATAAGTCATGATGGAGAATAACCTGTGTCATGTCATAGCTAAAATGAATTTGTTTTCAACAGAGGCATGGCCATTTGGTTACACTGAAGAGAGTTGAGGAAAAAGAAATAATATATATATATAACTAGGAAGCTGGAAAATTTGTTGAAATAGTAAAGGTTGCCAGGCTCCTTTTTGCAAAAACTTAGTTCCAACACCCCCTTTCCCTTCTTATCTGAATGTGATGTTCCAGGTATGTACAAGGAAGATAGGGCCTACTTTGAACGGCCCTGGTAGTCTTTGTTTTCAGTCTTTTGGACATCCTGGTTGCTGAGTAGTTCTCTTTCTTCTGCTACGGCTCCTAATCCTATTACTGTGTCTTTTGCTGCTTTCTTGTCTCCTGTGAAGTAAGGAATCTGCATGTGGTGGTGGTCCTCCCAATAGCAGACCTTCCAGTTGCTCCTTCAATGACAGTTCCTCTAGTTTAGGCCTTGGCCACTCCTTTGGTATTGAAGATCGGGAAGACTTTAGAGTAGAAAGGGAAGAAGCCCTCTTGACTTTCTTTCACATTGTCCTCATCATTGTTGAGTTAGTCTCCTCCTTCTCCTTGTATACTCTCCCTTCTGGTAGGAGAAAAAACAAGGGGGTAGATTAAGGCTTCTTGCAGTGAGAGTCCTGTTTGACTTTACAGGAGGGAAGATGTGCTCATGGACATCTTTGGATGATTGTCCAGCCTCCAGTAGGGCAGATACTGGCCACCCTGCACCAGCTAACATAGAGGAAAGGACTGCTACTGACCTTTCCAATCATTGTTCTTCAGGATCCCTTTAGCCAAGTCGGTGTGTCCTGCTTGTACTACAAATTCATGGTCTCAGGGACCAAGCTTGTAGTTGCTTGGAACAGCTATTTCCCTTATACCTCTGCAGAGACACTGGGAGGAGTAGGCACAATTCATCCGTTCAGTGCGTGCGAAGTCTACCAACCCCACACAAACAGAAAATGGAGCCGGACCCCACACAAACAGAAAATGGAGCCGGCTCCCCCACCCCTTCTGGTGCCTCCTTGGGGGGGCACTGGAGTGAGCCAGCCCTGCATTCTTGCTTGGCACATGCCCAGTCTTGGTAGCATGCAATGAATGATCCCTCTTGCTCTTGAGAGAGGTCTCTGAAGTGTAACCTAGGAGGTCCATGTGGTTTGCTGTATACTCAGGAGGTACACTTGCAAGGCTTTGTGCGTCAGGAGGTACACTTGCAAGGCAGTGGGCATGCTTGTTCCCTTGCGCCTTCCACTAGGTCAGTCACTATTGGGTAGTATAGGAAAGGTGCTAGGTTGACAGATTTGAGATCTGAACTCCATGCGGATAGCCACAAGATCAGGGTTGTGCCATGGAGCAGAAGGGGAGCATCTTCGTCGCTTGTTGTAGAGGAGCCAATTTGTGCTGTTAGGGATTTTATAGATCCAGATGGACCTATTCCCCCCTGAATGCTGACAGGCCAAGTTGCAATGCTTTTGAATGATTATTTTACTCAGTCATGAGTGCAGTGATCTCTTGGAGCCTACTTCACTCCATGCCACCATCTCATCAATCAAACTCACCCTCAAGCCTTGTTCCCATCTTGTTTGTGGCTTTTGCAGTCTACCTGCAGCCCTAGGCTGAACCCTCTTTTCTATCCTTTTCCTTGACATCATTCATGCTTTTCTTAGAGTTTTCTCTCCAACTCCCTATTTTCACTGTCTTAAGAACTGAATGGCTGCAAGTGCTTCCGTGCTTAGCTTTATAACCAAATGTTCATAAGTCAGTCAGTCAGTCTATTGATTGCCTTGCTTTAAGCATCATGGACGATACTTCGCTACAGAGGATGCAGAGACTACTGTTGCATTGGACTTGTCAGTCTATAGGCTAACAAACTACTTTCCTTAGAGAGACTTCCCCAAGAAGAGTGTTCTTCTCTGCCTTTTAACCCCTTCTTTACCGGGTGGGTGAGCAGAATGTAAACATTGTGTTCGCTGCCGAACTGAATCTCTCGGTAGTGACTCGAGTTTGGAGGGGTGCCCATCGTAAAAATATTTGCCAAAAATACACTAATCAAGACAGGCTAATGAAATTATCAGGTATTATTAGCACTATAATAACGCATATTCTCTGTTAGTTTTATCATCCTACAGGGAAAATAAATGATTTTATGAAAAAAAATGTGAAACTCAGTGTCCCTTGTACAAGGGACACTGGTGGTCGATGAGAAAACTACGGTCTTGAATAGAAATTCGGTCTTACAGAATGTTGGTATATTGCACCTGGAACATGCACATAAAGTATTATCAAAATAGAACAGTAAATAAGCACGTAATAACAAAAAAAGAGAGCAAAAACTAAAGCGAAAGCCCCGCCAATAAATATGGAAATCGCAAATTTTATAGTATATCTTTCAAAAATTGGGCGATGTCATTTTCTACGTTTTCTAAGATTAGTTTCATCACAGAAAACAACTTTAGGGGCATTAGGGGTATCTAAACTAATTTTTCAAGTTTCTTGTCCTCAGAAAAAATCGCTTTTTTGCTTTTTCTCTGGTTTGGTTTTTTATATATAAAGTTACTATAAGGCTTTATTTCTACCTTCATTTATCTGGTGTTCATATCTTTTATTTGTAAAATGTAATAAGTGAATAAATAAATAAATACAGTAAATGATGATACAACTGGTTTTTTACTTGGGTAGAAGTTATTACATGTTTACGCTTGTCTGGTTTTGTGATTTTTTGTTGAGACGCAGTTCATCTGTCACCTACACACTACTATAAGCAGTAATAATACTAGGGGGTTTTTTGGGTTCATCATACGTCTGGCATCGTGTCATACTGTTTATTTTGCTCCAAACTCTTCAAACCGAAATTACAGAATGATTGGAAGTCCCTATCTGAAAAGAGGAGTTTTGGTGGTACTATGCGTACCACCTTTATGCACCCGGTGCGGTATAGTAGACTTCAATGGTGGTACCCACCTACCTCCAAACAAACTTTCGGTAATGAAGAGTTAAGATAGGTGTCATGGAGTCTTTCACTGTGGCATCACTCTAGGTATCCTTGTTGCTTGACATTTGGTTGAAAATATTGGCTAACTTTGCCATAACAGATGTCTCGGCTGAAGATGAGAAAGCGATATTCTCAGGTGTTGTGAGAAAAGACCTCGCTCTCATAGCACACCAAAATTCCAGCCTTTGGGCTAACCTGGTTTTTAGGAGGGACATGGTTGTGTCCTTTTTCTCCTGGCAAGTTTCCCTTGCAAATAGTCTCTTACTCAGGAACAGCATAGTGTTTGGCTCTTCATTACTCGTTTAGAGGAGAAATATAGAGGCAGTGTGGAAAGCAGATGAACACTGTCCCTGAACATACTTGATAATTGTGCAGTGCCCTTCAAACCTGTATTGGGTGTGGAGGAAGCGACTGCCAAACCCTTGTGTGTAGCCGAGCCTTCAGCGTCTTGGGTTAGTACAAGGAAGCCTGCTCCTCTTAAACCCAGACAGTCTTCTTAGAAGGGAAGGGATGCTTCCCATCCTTTTCCTCCTTCCCCAGCCACAGTAAAGAAGGGAGGTAGGTTGCTGAGAATGGCACCCCCTTCTCTGTCTCCATTAGTGGGGTGCGTGTCATTTCACCGGTCAAATTGGCAGAATCATGGTGTGGTACCCTGATTAGTATCAGTTTTTCGGAATGGGTGCTGGATTCCTTTCGAGGACCAGTATCCCCCACCATCTCAGACACTTGTTACCGCCATGTCCTCTGTATTTGCTGATATCTCTAGTCCTTTCAGTGGAGGTGGAGGTAACAAAGAAGGGCTTTATAGAAGTTGTAGAGAATCAGTCTCCTCCAAGGTTTTAAAGTTGCCTTCACCTTGTGGTGAAACTGAAGACTGGTAGGCGACTTTATTAAAGTTTTTCCTTCAGACTATTTCATGAAGGAAAGGGTGTGTTGGTAGTAACATTCACTTAATGGATATGCTTATAAGACATGTAAATTTCAAAATATACAATATAAATAAAGACCTTAAACATCTGTGTGTTTGTTTTTCTTCACACACACACACACACACACACACACACACACACACACACACCACACACTCTCTCTCTCTCTCTCTCTCTCTCTCCTCTCTCTCTCTCGCTCTCTCCTCTCTTCTCTCTCTCTCTCTCTCTCTCTCTATCTCTCTCTCTCTCTCTCTCTCTCTCTCTCTCAAACAGTATTTTATTTATTTTATTTGCATTTATTCAGTGCAGTACAATATTTTACTCAATTCAGTAGTGCTACACATATCCTTCAGTCTGTGCATGTGAAAGAGAGAGAGAGAGAGGAGAGAGAAGGAGAGGAGAGAGACGAGAGAGAGAGAGAGAAGGGAGGGAGAGGAGAGTACGAGAGAGAGAGAGTGTAGTTTACCTTAACATGATACAAATGTGCATGCTAGTGCACACTATCTTTATAATCTAGGAACATTCAAGTAAGATAAGAAGCTAGACACCAAAGTAACTATGCTGGGATTGCTTTTGTGTGGTGAGTTT
The DNA here is from genome assembly GCF_015104395.2 of Macrobrachium nipponense. Taxonomy (NCBI): domain Eukaryota; kingdom Metazoa; phylum Arthropoda; class Malacostraca; order Decapoda; family Palaemonidae; genus Macrobrachium; species Macrobrachium nipponense. The sequence continues at coordinate 4,399,223 of NC_061091.1, read as the reverse complement.
TGGATAGGTAAGTCAATTGAATGTCACATGGGAGCATAAGGGGATCAGGGATGAAAATATGTAGAATCACTTCTTTGTCTTTATGGTTGAGAAAGGATATGTGGTGGTGCAAGATGGTTTATTAGATTTAATTTTGATTTCAGTCCTTTTAAGAATATATAAAAAAAAATGAGAATGTTATTTTTCCTTGTGAACCAGTCCTTTTAGAAAGCTAAAGAAATATGGGAGCAGTATTTTAGCATTTTGTCCACTTCATTTAAGAGGAGGATAAAATATCAAAAATGTCTTGTAGCTTTTGATTTAATCTTTTTAAGAGAAACCAGTATGTGAACAATAGTTAACTCTTGATCAAGTCCGCATAAGAAGTGAAAATTCTCAAGAACCATTTCAACTTTTGATCCAGCCCTCATAAGGAAAGAAATATGAAATTAATTTAGACGCAGTATGTGGTCATTTGTGTTGTAATCTTATAGAAAATAATTTTATCACTGTTGAGTGGCTAAGGCATAAGTACGCTTTCCAGTGATTGTTTTTTTATAGTTAAATTCATAAGAATATAGGAAAACCTTTATCAAGTGTTTATTTGTGAGCATTGAGTATTCCTGCTGCAAGAAGTAAAGACTTCTTTACAGCATTACAGTTTTATTACAATATTAGAATGTCAAGCCTAATTGGGTAAGGAGCTTTCCAGTTTTTCAGAGGATCATGTTACTCTAGTCATGTAAGAAAATAACTAACGGGGTCACAAGTTGATGAGGGGTATGTGGGTGGCTCCACAAGTCTCTTGACCAAGCACAGATGCCAATAGTCCCTTGCGTACACAATTATTTTAAACTACCGGTTTCCAGCTGGCGCTGAGTATTTATCCTAATGTTAAGACCTCAGGTTTGTAAGTTATGAAAAATACAAATTAGTTAAAAATTTGTCATTTCTTGTTTCAAATTTCTAGTGTCAATGGAATGATGTACTCCTTGGCACTTTTGAGTTAGAATAAATAAAGTGCATTGGGCATAGTATTGCCATAAAGTCGTCAGTGCTTGTTGAATACTTGCAGAGTACTCTGTTAAAGTTGGCCAGACTTGGTATTTTATACAATGGATGAGGATTTGCTAAGAGAAGAAATTAAGGTGAAATGTATTTACAATGGGTATTTTGGTTTTTCAGGATTCTGAGTGTGGAGGAAATACCGATGGCAGTGCTCTGAGTGTTTCACGTTTTAAATATGACAAGATGTACCAGAACCGGGCAGCATTTTACCACACCTTAGCACAGGAAAACACCATTACAGAAGGACAACCTGGGCCGTCTTTATTTCATGGGGTAGGGGTAGGCATTTCTTCTAGTTTCAGTACTTGTGAATAAATTGGCATGAGAGTTTATGTATTTTTATCATGAAGGAAGGTAATTGCTTATAAATTTTAATCTTGGTAAATATTTTACTCTTGATATTCCCAGGTAAATGAAGCCGCAACCCGTAGCATGGAAGGATCTGTGACTGTTGAAAGTATGCATAGTTTCACCGAAGAGGCATTTCAGAACCCGTACTTTCTCTTCTCAAGTGCAGACCAAAACGACTGTTTGAGTCCGAAGCTAAGAAGTTTGGAAAAGAGACACAAGAGGCCATATGCTTGTACGCAGTGTAGTTATAGCACATCATCCAGAAGCAACCTCGTCATCCACATGCGCACTCATACGGGGGAACGCCCGTACTCTTGTCCTGAATGTTCATTCTCTGCTTCGTTCGAGTACAATCTTAAAGTTCACATGCGTACTCACACTGGAGAAAAGCCCTTTACTTGCCCCCATTGTCCTGTCAAATTTGCACAGAAGTCTCATCTAAAAAACCATCTTGTGACACACACTGGTGAGAAGCCCTTTGTGTGTCAGCAGTGTTCGATGAGATTTAGTAGGAGGAGTAACTTACAGCGGCATATGGCCAAACATCAGTAGTCGGGTGTACATTGCTGAAGCGATGGTCATTTTTATGATCTTAATGAACTGGTACTATGTTAAGAGAAAAAATTTTGATTTTATTTAATGTGCACTTGTACGTATATGTAAATCCTACATGAAATGTATGTATTGTATGTATGTATTAATGAATGAATGAATGTACGTATACGTAGGAAAAGTTAGTGGTTGTATTATCAGGGGTAATGGTTTTGGATTTGTAGATGCATTTCATTTGGCTGGTTACCCATGAACAAGTTTTAAAGCTTACAAAGCGTGGCTATTTTTTGACACAATCTCAGTTTTAAAAGCAGCTATGTGACAAATTATTTATTGCCTCTACTTTTATACATAACATTTTCTTATTTCTCATAATTTTTGCTCATATCCATGTTTTACAGTATTTTATTACCTGGCAAGGGTATTTTGTTAAATGAGAATGTAAGTACATTACCAACTATAGATTTGCTATTTGTAGATATATAAGTGTGATGCTGAATGTTAGTTTTTGAGTGTTTGTGAGAAGAAAGATAATTTAAAGCAAATGCCATTTTGCCAGTTCATTGTAAATTAAAATTCGTCTGAAATCCTTGTACTAGCATAGAGCAGTACCATTCATAGTGTCAGTATGTATCCAAATGTTTATTGTGTATTGGGAATTTGGCACATTTGGAATTCCGGATGGATACATTCAGGAATTTTTGTGTTTCTCCAGTTAGTACAGTACAATATGCAGCAGTTTTTCAAACAGATGTAGATCGTCATTTATTGTAGTGTTGAAAGAATCTTGCAAACCTCTTGAAGCTTGTGTGGATCTTTATCCTTGGTAGATACCATAAGCTTTACAGGACTGACTGCCGTAGGGCAGATGACCGGTTATAAAGTTCGAAGCTGCTTTGGTGTTATCACAGGTTCCTCTCCTCAGGCTTCATGAGATTCAGATTTAGAATTAACCTAGATATTTGTGGGGAGGTGTTATCTCCTTCCACTTATTGTCTTTATTGGTCTTTGTAAGACTGATTTTAGACCTGTTTATGATGTAAGGTAATAAGCTGGTGAAGTTTGATCTTCACAATGTCTGGAAGGCTCTCTCCTGACCAAGGAAGCAAACTAATGCCATTCTACAAAAAAAAAATAATGGTAATGTTAAGTTTATATTTTTTAATTGATAATTTAATATATTATTAAATAGAGGTCACCTTCAACAGGGGAATTTGGACATACATAAACATGTTTTGCAAATCTTGCAATCAACTCATTTTTCAAAGTAGAGTAGCTGGATGTTGGGCCATATATGGTAGTTTGATATGTTTGCAAGTGCAGGTCAGTGCCATCTAAAGAACTACATAAGAAATCTCATCTTTGAAAAAGCAATGCTAGAAATAACCTATTTTTACATAGTAGGGAAATATTAGTATGAAGTTGCCTTTCATGTTGTTGGTTTTTGTGGCTTTTACCTTCTTTGGTAGTTCTTTTTTCTACTTTATTTGAAGTATCAAGCTTCTATTTTTTTTTTTTTACCTTCTTATGTATATGTGCTTGCATTTATAACTTGGTTGTAATTCTGTACCTATTTTGCAATGCTCCCTTCATTGATTTTACCCATGGCAGTGAAGAGTGCAGACTACTCACTTGTTCTTGCAATTTTTTTTTTCCAACAATCTTTCTTCTTGAATGTGTGCAGCCTTTTTTGAATAACAGTGTGGTTTCATAACATTCAGCTGTCTCCCACATGCCTAAAATAGAAGTCTTAAGGACAATAGTTATTAAAATTCTGAGTTATGTGTCTCAGGAATGACCCAGTTACAGGTATCAGATTTTTAATACAGTGTATATGCAGCTTCTTCTAAAAAGAAAACTAATACCTAAATAATATTTCAATGTAGAGTGGATTTGAAGTGCTTCTTACGGTGTTCCAAACTTACTGCGCTTTTTCAAGTATATTCATAAAAAAAAACATGGTTCTGGGTTACGGCTGATGTTCTGGATTACGGCGCTGTGACTAGGATTCTGAGTGGCGTAGCTGTAGGCGCTATTATGCGGTAAGAAAACTGGTTTAGGGAGCTATAGTCACTGGGAGCGTTCACTATAAGGAGGGGAGAAAACTGGTTTATTACCAGGGCAAAACTTGAAGACCTGTTTCTTTCCCCAGGCTAATATAAGTCTCCCTCTCTCTCTCTCTCTCTCTCTCATTTGTATAAATTTTTATTACGATGTTGCGGGTTATGGTGTTTTCTGACTTGCAGCACGCTGCTGGAATGGAAGCCTTGCTGTAACCCGGGGACACCTGTAATTTACGGCCCGGTTTAATGGAGAAACGTGCTGTTTCAAGAGCTGTCTTTGCTTATAAAATATCACAAAGTAATTGAATCCATCTGCAAGTTGTTTGTGAGCACAGTTTATGAAGATTCTTGAAGAAAACCTTTTCTTCAATTTCTAGGTCTAGGATTTGGCCAGATGAAAATGTTTAAAGAAAGTTTGGCACGTAGATGTGCACCAGTGCCACGCTACAGTATGACCGACCTTTGTGCTGAAGTAATAGGATTAAGTAAGCTGTTTGTGGCAATACACAAGTTTATATCAAACAGAAGTCTGCCAAGTAAATGTTCAGGTATTGATTTGTAATAAGACTGCAATTTTTTCTTAAAGACTGAGATATATATTAATGTATTTGCTAAGATTTAAGTCCAAGGCGGTAGTTTTGCTGTAAATAGCGGCTTTACTATTAGTAGTAGAGAAGAATTTTTATATTTTGCTTTTCTTAGCTGTAAGCTTTGATTTTTTTTATGAAAGGTATCTGTATTTTTATGTTTTTTGCAGTTAATTTTTTTTTGTATTGAAGAGTGAAGAATAGTACTTATTTTCCAGATAGAATACCATATGATTTCTACAGAGAAATATGTCTTGCCATTCTCATCTCAGCCAAGAAGACAAATCTTTTATATCCCCAGTGCAGTGTTTATTAATTTTTCTATAGGACAGCAAAGGTAATTAACTTTATTCTGATAGTAGTATTAGTTGAGTTTAGGAGTAGTAAGAGATTCCAAAGCATTGATAATAGCTCCAATAATAGTAGTAGTAGCAGTAGCATATATATATATATATATATATATATATATATATATATGTATATATATGTATATATGTATATATGTGTATATATGTATATATGATATATATATATATATATATATATATATATATATATATATGTATATATATATATATGTATATATATATATATATATATATATATATATATATATATATATATATATATATATATATATATATGTATATGTATATATATATATATATTTATATATATATATATTTATTTATATATATATATATATATTAGTTAAAAGTATTTTTAGCAGCCTAGGCTGCTGATCTTTGCATTGCCTTGAGACTCGTCATAGTGTTTGTTTCGTTGCATTCCATGACCTAACCTTTCATTTTGTGAATTTATAATAATCTCAGTTTTATTGGTTTCATAATGTACAATATATCTGTGGATTAAAGTGTTCTATTAGGGAGATGTTGAAGATATTATGCCCATTGTAAGGTGTGGGTTTCCCTTGCCTTTTGTTTAACGGGGTTTGGAAGGTGCCCTCGATTTTTCTTCCATTTCAGTTATGTCTTGATTACCCAAGCTGATCTCTTGATGCTGTTTCTTGTGTCCTTTCATGTCTTTCAAACATCTTGAGTGATGAATTCTTCCCAACGCACTTTTAACTGCAAGTAGAAATAAGAGGCATTTTGAATGTCATGTACTGTTTGTGTAAACTTTTAGGATGACATTTATCCATTAACCCAACTGTAGTCTAAAATATTCACCATATGTTAGTGCTAACAACATGTAGATATTTTACACATGAATTGTAAATTTAAGTTTCACTTGGCTTAAGAGCATTGAAGAACAGCAGTTTTTACAAAAGTATATTGAAATGCTCCAGGACAAATTTTTCCTGAAAAATGAGGTCTGGGGTATTTGCAATGTTTTTAGTTGTAAGGTGTAATATATATATAGTGCTGTATGTATTACAGAGTGTTCTCCGTGTCTGTTTCTCTTTTCTATGAAATCCTTTTGTGACCATTTCATTATCCTGTTGTGTTCAGGAATTTGCAACTTTGTTAGTTCAAGATAGTTGGCTGTCCTGTGCTTCAAATTTCCAATTGTCGCAGAATTGGTTGATGATTCTACTGTCAATCTGATGTTTTTGATATGAATGTCACGAATGTGTTTCATGTGGTTGCACCCAGAGAAGTGGAAAGCTGTTTGTATTAAGGCGACTGTCCAGGTGCTATTGGAGATAATATTGCACTCAGTTTATATAGTATAGCACTGTGGAAAAAATGTTCTTTTTCCTCTTGGGGTATGGCTCCTTGAAGTGTTCCCAGAATCATAGCTCCTTGCGGGTGGTGATGGTGGTGGTCATGGGCCTGCTTTGAGCTAACTCATAACTTGATCCTATGTAGTTGCTCATAAAAAGATTAGTCATACTTTTTATCTTATATCTGCTCCTTGCCCTATCAGGTTTGTCCTTTAGATGACAACCTGGTGTGGCCTTTGATATGTTTCTGGATGCTCATAGAACATGAAGGAGGGTGAGGTTGGGTGGCATACATCTTCACTTGTAGAATTCAAGCAACTGATGTGGTCAAGTGAGGTGAAAGTCCAAAGTCATGCTCTGCTTTTAGTGCTGGGTCCAGTGTCAACAGACCTGACAACCCTCAAGAAACTAGGAGTATTTTGTAGCTAGATATAAGCCATAGGGCAGCCTGTTAAGGGAGGTTTTCATTGGTCCTTTAAATGTAGCTTTGTGGCAAGCATGGGAAATACCTAGTTGTTCAAAGACGAAACAAACCTTCGGTCTTAACATTAGGATTTACTAGCGCCAAGCTGGAAACCGGTAGAATTAAAATTACACTTGTGAGATCCAGGGACTAATGGCATCTATACCAGGTCACGGGGCATGTATACCCAGAATGCCCACGGCTACCTGTGACCCATCAGTTATTTTCCTACCGCCTTTAAGATAAGACGTGTTACTGTCTATCTCATTTAAAGCCGGTTTTTTCAGTTTGCCCGTTCTTTATCCATTTCATTTTTTATTTTTCATTCCTTTTCTTTCTCCAAGTGTGATCAGTGTGTGGTAAGAGTGTATACGTGATATGATGGAGAATTTTGCCTCAACATCGGGATCGTCTACCGCTTCGAAGAGGAGACAAAGGAAATGCCCAGGAGTCAGTGGCTTCCCTTGTTCTAGGTTCCTAACTTCGGTGTCGACGGATCCTCATCCAACGTGTAGTAGGTGCAGGGAAAACGTATGTACGGTTACTAATCCGTGTTCTGTTTGTCGCGGTTGGTCGGTGGAACAGTGGAAGAAGTTCTATGGGAAAAGCCAATACAAAAGAAAGGGGGTGACGCCATCTTTGGATGACCAAACCTTACCGGCTTCTTTTGTATCGGTAATAAACCAGGCTGCTCCATATGTTTCTCCACCTGCTTTTGAATTGTCTCATACCCCTTCGGTTTCTCCTAGCGGTTCTGTATCGGAAACGTCAGGAGGGGCCTTGGGTAATTTTATGAATAATTTGCACTCTCCTTTGTTCCCAGCAAGTAGAGGGGGAGATCCGCCATCTTTGTTCCAGGCTCCTGCTACGCAAGCGCATAGGTTAGATGGTACGTGGTCAGCGCTAGGCCTGCCAGGCGTACCAACCTTGGATGGTCTGCTTGCGCATTATATGACGTCACGTTCCAGCAGGGTCCGGCAGCGCTGAATGTTCCTCATCCCCCGGGCTTGCAATTTATGGGAATTAATGCCGCTGCTTCACCATCCCACTCAGTATTTACAGCGATGCAGAACGTGGGAGGTAGTTTGGCAGCAAACATGCGGTTTGCCAGCAGAAACCTCTCAGTCTCTCCCTACGAGAGGGATGACGTCACAACATACGTCACACTCTGAGATGGCAGGCGTGATGACGTCACAGACCGATTCTCGGCCTTTTTCGCTGCACCCAGACGCTAATACGCCTTCTGACCCGTCAATGCAAACTGTAATGCAGAAATTACAGGATATAGAGAGAAATGAATAAGAGAGACAAAAAGAAAAAGTGTGATTCGCCTTCTTCGTCTTCTTCCTCTAGTTCGGCGTCATCGCTAAGTCCGATAACGTCACGGCGAGCGCCAGTCAAGCGTTGGAGGAGGATTCGGGAGTTCCTAGCGGATCCTCGAGCCAAGAGGAGAAGAATCAATTCTTCCTCTTCTTCGGACCAAGACTGTCATTTCCAAGTCAGCAAGAAGGTCGGAAAATCAGTGGCTATTAAGCACAAGGTTAGCAGACGAAGCCGTTCGCAAGAGTCCGAGCAAGCGAGAGAGGTGACGGCCGGCGAGCTAGCGGCCGAGGCGGAGTTGCCAGTTCGGATCGCAAAAACTGCGATACCTCTGGTAAAATCGACGTTGGCGGCGAAAGGTGCAGCAGAGGATGGAATGCAGGTCCCAGTTTCGCCCGTAAGGCCGTTCAAAATACGTACGAAGGACGATAAGGCTCCTATTAAAAGTACGAAAAATAGAGAGTTGGCAACCTCGGCGGATACGTTCGTGGAAGGCAGTGTCCGTCTGGATAGAAGGCCGAGGCCGGGCTCTCCGACGCCCGAAAACGATGCCAATGCTAATAGAGACGAACTTACCTCTGTCTTAAGGGAGCCTTCATCTTGGAGATCTAGACGAGATTCTCGCTCTAGATCCGTGAGCAGAGAAAGAGTGAGACGTTCTCGTTCCCCTGCTGACTATCTGGGATCGAGCCAACAGCGGCCAGCAAAGATCAAAGAGACCGCGGCCGTAGGGGCAGGCGGCCGTGGAATTCCGGGCCGTCTGTCAGAAGATAGAGGCGAGACAACATCTCTCGTGACGGAGAGTGGTACACTAGAGCCGGAGGAAGGAGAAAACCAAGAGTTTCTGGCCTCGTATGCAGAGGTTATTGATTTGATTCGTCAATTCAATAGCCTTTCGGAGAAGACAGAAACACCGGCCAGTATGCTTCCTCCTGGAATTGACATGGCGTTTGGACTAAAGAGGGATACCAAGGTGTCGTATGAATTGCCTTGTTCGAGTCATGCGGAATCGGTCTTGCAACACGTAAACGCAAAGATTGCAGGGAGGGATAATTCCTTAAGATCTAATAGATCATTTAAATTTATTCCCCCTCCAATGATAAAGCAAAGGAAATATTATACGACACCGAAGGTTCCCTTTTGCTGTCTAGACAAATGAACCCTAATGTTGTAAGGTTAAGGCCTGGATTAACCTTGGATCAGGTTAAAATGGAGTGCCCTTCGATGACGTACCAAGAGGCTGCTACGTTAGAAGCAACAGCTTCTTCTGTCTTTCAGGCTGCGTCCTGGTTAGACCTTTGGTCAACAGCAGTGGGCGAAAATTGCATCCTCGGAAGCAACAAGGAAAGTAGTGGATGAACCATTGTTCATTAGATTACTACAGTCAGGGTCCAAGGCGATTGCGTACCTGACAAACGTAAGTGCCAATGTTTGGGCAAATATCCTGCTAATGAGGAGAGATGCAGCATTGGCTAGACTAAGCCGCAATGTGGATTTGGATTCCCTGTTAGCAATGAGGAATGGGGATATCTTGGAGTCGCAACTACTGTTGCCAGAGGTCATACTGGAAGAGGCGATAGATAGAAGAAGGATGGACACTAACGATAGGTTGGTGCAACAGGCAGTTAGGAAAACCTCTAACAGTCAAACTACTCCTTTGGAGGGAAGACAACAGCAGATGTCTCGAAAGAAGACAGTGAGACATAGCATCCCTAATAGAGTCACAAGACCCTCTTCCCCAAAGAGGATAACTCATCGGCCCTTTCACAATAGAAACAACAGAGGAAGGGGCAATAGGGGAAGAGGGAGAGGCTCAAGAAGATAGGATGGGCGCCTCCCATCACTCGGCCACACCAGTGGGGGGTTGCCTGGCAAATCACTGGAAGGTGTGGCAGGAACTAGGGGCAGAGCAGTGGGTGGTGGATGTTCTCAGGATCGGGTATTTGATTCCGTTCGAGGTAACCCCGCCCCTGACAGATCAACCATTACCCCACGTCACTTATGCCCACAAATCTCAGAAGGCCACTATTCTGCAGGACGAAGTGAAGAAGATGATGGAAAAAGGAGCTGTGCAACAAGTATGCAGTCCGACAAAAGGCTTCTACAGCAGGATTTCCTGGTACCCAAAGCCAACGGGGAGTGGAGGACAGTAATAGACCTGTCAACGCTGAATCTGTTTATAAGGAAAACCAGTTTCAAGATGGAAACTCCGAAAACGGTTCTACAAGCAGTCAGAATCGGAGACTTTATGCTGACAGTCGATCTAAAGGACGCATACTTTCAGATACCAGTCCATCAGTCTTCAAGGAAATTTCTCCGCTTCAGTCTTGCAGGGAAAGCTTTCGAGTTCAAGGTCCTGTGCTTCGGATTGACAACGTCTCCTCAAGTTTTTACAAGAGTGTTCACCCTCGTGTCGGCGTGGGCGCATGCTCAGGGGATCAGGCTAATAAGATATCTGGACGATTGGCTGGTGATAGCAAAGTCCAGGGAGAAAATTACTCAGGGACAGGGCGGCCCTCCTGCAGCTTTGTCACAGCCTAGGTATTGTGGTGAATCAGCAGAAGTCGCAGCTGGATCCAAGTCAACGTTTGGAATATCTGGGAATGGTGATAGACACAACACAAGCCAAAGTATTCCCGACAGACCAAAGAGTAGAGAAATGCAAACAAGTGGTGAATGCCTTCCTGGGAAAGCAGACACAGCCAGCAAAGACAGTGGCAGGTGGTGCTGGGAATCCTAACCTCCCTGGAGAAGCTAGTACCACAAGGAAGGCTACACCTTCGGTCCCTACAATGGAGGATGAAGGAGTTTTGGTCACCAACAGTAGATCACCCGTACGAGCAAATTCCCTTGTCGGCAGAAGTGAGGAAAGACTTGCTGTGGTGGGTGGACGACGACAATCTGACAGTGGGTGTCCCCCTTCAACAATCCTCCCCAGACCTCTTGCTGTTCTCGGATGCGTCACTAGAAGGCTGGGGAGCCCATATGGAGGAGTTGATGGTGTCAGCAAAATGGAGTTGCAAGGACAGAGAACTCCATATAAACGTGCTGGAGTTGAAAGCAGCTTTCCTGGCTCTACAAGAATTCAGGGAGAGAGTAAAGGGACACTCAGTGGTATTGATGTCAGACAACACCACAGTAGTAGCTTATATAAACAAGCAAGGAGGCCTAGTTTCTCGGCAGTTACATGTGATGACAGTTCAACTTCACCAGTGGGCTATAGAGAACCTGGTAGACATCAAGGCCAGGTATATTCCGGGAAAAAGAAATATAGTGGCCGACAAGTTGAGCCGCAGGGATCAGATTCTGGGAACGGAGTGGTCCCTACACCAACAGGTAGTGGACAGGATGCTCATGTTGTGGGAAGGACCGATCATAGACCTATTCGCAACCAGGTACAACAAAAAGTTGGAAGTGTATTGTTCAGTAGTCCCGGACGCAGAGGCAGTAGCAGAAGATGCGCTACAACACCCCTGGGACAATCTGGACGTGTACGCATTTCCTCCATTTTGTCTAATCCGTCAGGTTCTGAACAGGGTAATGCGGTCTCAGAACCTCAAGATGACCCTGGTAGCCCCGTTATGGCCGAAAGCAGAGTGGTTTCCAGACCTACTGGAACTCCTAGTAGATGTGCCAAGAGAGTTACCTCCATGGAGCAACCTTCTGTGTCAGCCTCACGTGGAGAGGTACCACCAGTCGGTGAAGTCCCTATCGCTTCACGGGTGGAGACTGTCAAGTATCTCCTCCGAGAGCGAGGGTTTTCGCAGAAAGCAGCAACTCAGATGGCAGGTAATATCAGAAAATCATCTGCGACAGTATACCAAGGGAAGTGGTCAGCATACTGTGATTGGTGTCGTAGAGGGAACGTGTCTCCACTCGGTACCACTATTCAGCAGTTAGAAGACTTTCTGATATATCTCAGAACAGAAAAACATATGTCTGTATCTGCAGTGAAGGGGTACAGGGCTGCTCTAGCCTCAGTCTTACGAATGAAAGGAGTGGACATATCGTCTTCATGGGAGTTGGCCATGCTGATGAGGAGCTTTGAACAGTCATGCCCACCAAAGGAGCTAAAAGCCCCAGATTGGGATCTGACCAAGGTACTGAGTAGTCTGACAAAACCCCCTACGAACCACTAAGGCAGTCCACGGATAGGAGCCTGACCCTGAAGACAGTCTTCTTATTGGCCCTGGCTTCAACCAAAAGGGTGGGGGAGCTACATGGACCTCTCATATCTCATAAAGCACTCGAGAGGTTGGAGATCAATGGTGTGTGAGTTTGTCCCAGAATTCGTGGCAAAGACCCAAAATCCAACAATAGTAGACGGCAGATTCGACTCCTTTACCATACCTTCCTTGGCAGACTTTGTAGACAACGACAAAGCTGAAATGCTCCTGTGCCCCGTCAGGGCACTAAGGGAGTACTTAAAGAGAAACAAGGCACCTCAGGCGGGGTGCCAGAGGTTGTTCGTAAGTACAGGACGGAACAAGAAGGAAGTGTCCAAGAATACAATATCATTTTGGCTAAGGGAGACGATCAGAGATGCTTATACTGCAGAAGACAGAGGGTCAGATAGCCAGATGGGAGCTAGAGCTCATGACATCAGGGGTGTGAGTGCTTCCCTGGCATTTAAGAAGAACATGTCTGTGGATAAAATTCTGAAAGCTGGCGTGTGGAAGCGCCAAACAACTTTCACCTCATTTTATTTGAAAGATGTTGCCCATAGATCCTTGGACACCTTTTCCTTGGGTCCAGTGGTGGCGGCCCAACAAGTGATATAGTTCATCCAGTGCCCCTGGCGGGTCAGTTTGCGTCTAGTCTAAGATGAAGGTATGAAAGTAGAATGAATGGGATGACTGGTCTTTTTTCTTTACTACTTTCTTCCTACTCCTTTAACTACGGGCAATATGAAGGAGAGTACCGTCATGTGCTGGAACGGACTAGATGCAGGTGAGATGGTCAGCCATACTGTGAAGCTATCTTAGCTGATGATATACTTTTCAGTAGCAACACACCCCTCTGGATAATAAGGAAAAGAGGGGTGAAGGTGGATCCAGTCGCAAGGGACAAGAGTAAACAGTAGAATGGTATCTACACCCAGTGGGAGGAAACCAATAGATCCGCTTATATCTTTGGTCCTAGGTTCATTGTCCATTCTCTTAGAATTTCCCTATATATTCGGAAATGGATAAGGTGGCAAACTCCCAGTCAGTTGTAGAGACTTACCTCCCTCCAATAGTAAGTCTATCCTAATGTTAAGACCGAAGGTTTGTTTCGTGTATGAACAAATACCAAATTTGTAACTAATTTGTATTTTTCATAACTAACAAACCTGAGGTCTTAACAGTTAAAGGCCCACCTCGAACCACCCCTCTAGCAGTCTAAACTGGGTTAGAAATATAACTGATGGGTCACAGGTAGCCGTGGGCATTCTGGGTATACATGCCCCGTGACCTGGTATAGATGCCATTAGTCCCTGGATCTCACAAGTGTAATTTTAATTCTACCGGTTTCCAGCTTGGCGCTAGTAAATCCTAATGTTAAGACCTCAGGTTTGTTAGTTATGAAAAATACAAATTAGTTACAAATTTGGTATATTAATTTTATTAACATACCCCCATGTGTAATTTCATACAAATGGTGGTGACACTTGCATAGAAGTTGAAAATTTTTTAAGGCCCCTTTTTCAGATAATTCTATCACACATAAGACTGAAGCTCCACTTAAGAAAAAATAAGATGCTTGACCCAACCTTGGTTTACTTCAGCTTCCTGTTTGCAAGAGTATTGCCACTGAAACTTGAACATTTTTAATTAAGAAAGGAAATTTTTCAGATTCAGTCAAAAACCAAAGACAAATAACAAGGGGGTACCTCACTATGAAGGTCAGTTGTTATACATCTAAATATAATGTGAATTCAAATTCCATTTTGTAATGTTTAAGAGACCACCATGAAACCCCTGAATACATCACAAGTTTCATAACTGATGCCAGGATAAGTGTGAATAAGCCAATAACAGTGAAAAGAAAGTCCCATGGTGGTCTGAAGAAGTCACAGAACTAATTTGTTAACAACACAGATTCAGTAAAAAATTGAATTGTTTAAAGAAAAGCTTCAAGAGTAACACCGCATTGCAGTTAGATTTATATAAAAAAAAAATATTCAAACAAATTGGTTGATCAAACATAAGACCACTGATATGTCTCAATAAATGAATAATGGACAGTGAGGTCATGATTCATTATGTATCAAAGATTTGTAGAAAACATCAAGAATATATTGAGAGAACAAGATAACACTTCTGTGAACAGGAACAGAAAGTAGTGTGTGAGAATGGAAATTTTGTACAGCAGAAGAGATATAGAGTGATAAATATGATTTACTACCGAACTAGAATTTGTCCTTTTCTTTTTTAGTAGCACATCTCCAGGTCAAGTGTGTATTTAACTCCACCCCCACCCCAGAATCAAAAAAGGAAAGTTACTCCAATTGTACAATCTTCGTACAATCCAAAGGGATGGCGACATGCTGTTATTCCAATAGCCATTGGAGGCTAAAATACTAATAATTAATCAAATTTGTATAGACCAGTGTTTGACGAAATCTGTTTTCAGTGATGGAAAATTTGATGAATAAAGGTTAATATGTTACTTCAAAAAAAAAAAAAAAACCTATGATCGCTGAAAATAGATCTACACTTGACTGTCAGTGTCACTTGGAAGAACATATTAAAAAGGATTTGAGTGGAAGTAACTGTACTATTGCACGATTTTTTTTATCCCCAGAAGGCTATGATACCCCTTGAAGATAAGCTATAGTTGAGAACACTATAGCATAAAGCTGCCAAAAAATGATAAAACCCTTGGGCTTCAGTTTTCAGCTGGAAAAATGAGTGTAATTTCATCATGATAGATGGAGAAAGATTTAATACAGTGAAATAAGAAGCAGTCTGATACCTACCTTCCAAACTATAAAGTTCTTGGATTTAATGTTTGTTGTACAGTTAAACTGGGAACCACTCGCTGTATACATAAATGCCTAATGGAAAAGTGCACGATTTCTGATGAGGCTATCACACAGATCAGTTCTGATGTTACTATGCAAAGTATTTGTCTTATTTGTTTGAGAGTATGGAAGCCAAATATACTCGATATACTCAGCCTTAAGAATCTTTAGTCCCATTTCAGAGGGAAGGACTTGTAATCTGCACCAGAACATTCAAGCCCTCCTACAAATCACAATGTCCATCTTCGAAGTGGTCGCATCCGTCAGACTCGTGACTATTTGATGAATAACCCACTTGACCCAATACCTGAATGTCAGAGAATGCAGGACACTAGAAATAAAAAAATGCCATTCGTGATTGTAAGACTTTCAACTAGTAAACTATGTTCAGTATCAGAAACAAATCAGTGATCAAAGTTGAATTTTAAGAATCTTCAGCTTTTTGCAGTATATTAATAGTAACTTATTTCATCAACATCATCATCATCATTGTGGGCCAACCTTATGAGAATTAAGAATACCCCTTTGAGCGGTAACAATGCTAACTCAGTTTCCTGGTTAAACTATTTATTGATATTCATTTCTGAAGTGCTAAAATGTTTCATAGCAAGACTCGCAGTCAGCTCGCATGTATTGTGCGTTTACACATGTAAGTCATGTTTGGAGGGTTGAATTTTAGTAGAGTCATATATTTTAACTTGCCACTTTTAGGTTCTGTCCAGAACATTGAGGGACTGCATGTGTAGAGTGCCATTATATGTAGTCGATTGGGAGCGTAACCTGTGATGGTCACAAATTTTGTTACACTAAAGTGCAAAAATCTTTCTTTGGGTGTGCAATTTAAGAATTTAGCTAACTAATTAGTTTTGGGCATATACTTGTACAGTATATTATAAGATATTAATCATTTTATTAAAGATACTATAGATGATTTTTTTCCTTGATTTTCCTTGTCTGTTTGTAGAGATGCCTCATGTCATTTATTTCGGCAGTCAAAATTCATATTTATCAAAATCCTCTCTCTTTAAGTTCTGTAAAAACTGCTCTGTGTATGATAAGCTAGCCAAGCAATGATCATTATAGCATTCTAATAGACTCATTTTGTGTCCTCAGTGTTGACATGAAGCTGTTGTACCTCCCAACACAAGTGTCGGGGCAGCCAAGTAGCCCATCAGGACAGGCTTGGATATAGGTCAACAGCTAGGAGATTGCCAGTTGCAGAAGTCAGTCAATCCAGTCAGTGAATGAAGCGTTAAGAAATCAAATATATTTTAGTTGTCTGTTTTTAATTGGGAATGAGCTAAGTTATTGAGATTGGCTGTCAAGTACAGTACAGTATGATCTTATTGAAAGAATTGGATAATTTACATAATACTATAGGCCTTAGAACATTGTGTTGTTCAAGTGGAACCTCTCCAATTGCATTTATTTGGTTACTAATGAATTACCACCAGAATTTGGGAGGAGTTTGGTGTTGAGGATGAGTTCAACCCCCATTAACTCATCCTTTGATGTTTCAAAGGAAGCTGTTGACTCTAAAGATATAGCAGGCCAAGATCGTCTGAACCTTTTCAGATCAGATTCATTGAGCTAGTTGATGGCATCTCCTAAAACGCAAAGGATCTAGAAGTTAATCATCCTTATATGCCACCTGAATCTTTCCTGAAGTTTCCCTGCTCCCAAAATCCTTGTTAAAAAGGAATGCTCACAAGGCAGACGTCAAATGCAAATATCTTGAACAAGATGTAAAAGTTACTGCTCCCAAGATGGTTGCAAGCTATTTAGCTGGTGTGGATGAAGGCTTCATAGATTTGTAGCAAGAGGACCTAACATTGACATCGCCTTGTGTGGGAAACGAACCATACAAAATAGTCATCTAAAATTAATTTTAATTCGCCCTAGTAGATTCAAGAGAGTCTGCTCATGGTATGGATAATATTTGATGAAGCAAGAATATCAATAGAATTCTTGTAGAATTGTGAAAATGTAAGTGTAATCCCTCCTATAAAACCGAATGTGTGATAAACTGACAAAAATTTTGGCCTGCCACCAAAGTGAACACTTGCATGAACATCTGAGGGCTGTTTCCAGTCCAAAGCACAGTGCTTTGAAGTGGTTTACAAACCCATTTGCTGACAAAATGGAGATACGTACTTCCTGGAGTCCTGATGGATTGTTTTAAGACTCATGTCTGTATAGGATATAAGGGTTGATTATAGAATTAATGCTCCTTGTTAGTAACTCACGCCAAACTCAACTTTCAGCAGATTTTATGTCTGGTACAGGTAGTATGTTGCAAGGCACAATGAGCAGTGGAAGTCTACATCAACTTCCATTTGGTTGCTACATTATTTGAGAATTTGCATTTGTAATTTGCTTTCATTTTGATGTAAAGATCATCCATCCATCCAAAACCCATCATCCAACCCCAGAAGGAGAAATGGAATTCATTAGGAATCTTGGGAAAAAAGAAGAGTTAAACAGCTTGCTTTAAAAATAAAGTGGTTTCTTCATAGCGAACTTGTAGAATTGCTTAATTCTCTGCAGTAATGATGGGAAGTGCCATCTTGTCTGATGCTACAGAGTCATGTGGGAGGATAACTGTAACAAGTTTATTTACAGACATCTTGTACAGCAGCATAAAACTCTGTGCAAATGGTAGTCATGTTTTGAAGTTTTGGGAAGCATGCAGGTCTTGCATGTTGCTTATTGCTTTTTTTTTTTTTAAATGGAAAAATTGATTAACAGCATAGTGAATCTTTTAAGCCACATGACAGCTTGCGATTAAGTATGCTTACGATTCATTGTGCTTCATAGTAAGTATACTTCTCGGCTTAAAATTTGTAACAAATTAAGAAGAAGAATGAGTATGTGAGGAAAAGTAGAGTTAGTTTATCAGGTGAATGTTCTGAAGATCTATAAAGGAAAAAGGTTGATAAGCCGAAGAATGTTAGAATAAATTCCTAGATGATGGAGCATATACTGTTGAATTTTTGACATGATTAATAGAAGAGAGAAATGTGAACAATGCTTGGCGAGAGTATGATTTGAACCTGAGAATGCTTTTGGTGGTAACTGTTGGGGGTGTCAGGAGGGCCACTTGAAAGGTTGAAGTAAGTTGGAGGGCACCATGAGTTGAAGGGATTACAAGCATACAAAAGTAAGATGCAGTGTAACCAAATGACGACCAGGGTTTTCAAGTCACGTTGAGAAGGGGGAAACATTTCAAAGGAATGTGGGAGAGAAGTAAGCCCCATTGTTATTAAAAGTGTCCGAGTATGTGGGAAAAGAGTGATTGAGAATGAGACATTAGAACTAATATTGGAGGAGCAATTATTTCACAAATGCCTGAACTGAGGAGGGTTGAAAGCGTAAGAAATGGTGACTTGAGATGTAAATGCAAAGTAAATAGGTGAGTACAAGTGAAAAGAAGTTGTGTGATTTAAAGTGGCACGGTCATGTAGTGAAAAGTGTGTGATTTAATTTTTTTTTTTTTTGAGATAAGGAATCTTGTTGTGAGGAGAAGGGATGGTGAATTGGAGATAAACTATTCAACATAAAAGGATGAGTTTAATGTGGATAAAAGACTGTAAATGTACCAGACAGAATATGGTTGTAATTGAGGATAATGCTAGTAAGAATAGCACAAGTATAGTACTATAAATTTAGTGTCCTGGAAAAGGTGTCTTCATTGTGACTTGACTTCGTTAACAAACATTTCACGTTTTATAAGATTAAAACGGCTGGGAAAGGAAAAGACGGTATAGTGGAGGGTAAGAATACCACCTGTGTTGTTAGACGTTTGGGATTCATGTGACGTAGCTACACAGATGAAATAAAATCCAAAGTGATGTGGAAGGTCTGGTGCCAGTAGCAGCGGATCAAAGTGTGGTTAGGTGATGTATATTTTTATGTAAAAGAGCAAACCTTAATAGGAAGTCTATGAGGATGAGATATTTTGGTTCGACAGCATACCAAAACCACCACCTATTCAGTCAGTTGAGTCCAGTTGAAGCTGCCCCTTGCCATGCATAATAGTCTTCATTAAAAACCTCATTAAAATTGTTCATGTGACCAGTGACCACTTCCTCCCCTCATCACCGTGCTTTTGAATTCTAGTCACGTTTTCTTACATTTCTGTAATGTAGGCCATACGAAAAGATAAAGCACGGTGGCCCAATTCTTCATATATACCTATATACGTATAGTCTCCCATAAAGGCTATATATAGTCAGTCACACAAGCCTCTGTACCAATGAAGCTTTTTAGTTCTCTCTCTGCCAATTTCCTCTGTAAGAATGTAGCTGTATTTCAAGTGACTGAGACTATACTCTGTTTTTTTTTTTTTTTTTTTTTCTTTTCCATCTGTCCAACCGCCTGTGGTGTTTGCGTATGATAACACTGCGTCCCGGGCTTCAGATAGTTACGCTTTGTGTAAGTTTTAGGCAAATAAAAGGATATGTGGGTGTACATTTGCAACTGAAAAGTGTTTTAATAATTTACTGTGTGCGAATTACACCGTTAATATTCGAAATAGGATATTATTATTGTTGAATGTAACTATCTAAAGCCCGTGACGCAGTGTTACCATACACAAAGACCACAGGTGAGTGGACAGATGGAAAAAACAGAGTAGTGTTCATAATCTGGTACACTGTAATCTACATGGTCTGTGTAATCTCTATCTACGTATGTCATTGAAGAGGCATGCAAAATGAATAACCAACCTTGCAGTCTCGTTAAAGCAAGATTTAATGAACAGATTTAAAGAAGTTCACATCCTAAAATTCCAGTTTGTTTTCCTTTTACAAATTGAGATTGAACTGTGAGAGAACTCATTAGAATTGCCCTTTTATTCCTTTTACTATACCTCTGCTTGTATTCTCGCCCTTCCATCTGAATTCCCACTCTTTCCTAACAATTGTTTCATAGTGCAACAGAAGTCTTTAGAACCGGTTATTTTACTCTCAATTTCCGTTTTAGCGCTCGGTGACCTTATAGGTCCGAGCGCTCTAATTTTTATAGCCCATTACATTCCTTATTAAAAATGTTACAAACGAGAAAAGGTTATCTGTAAAAAAAAGTAAGGAAAGGAAATGTAAATTATGTTGGATTCTGTGTATCTCTGCGAAGGTTTCATGCAGGTGGCTCATAGAGAGGTTTGCTTAGTACGAGTAATAAGGAATGAAAAATCCGCCTCTCTCTCTCTCTCTCTCTCTTCTCTCTCTCTCTCTCTCTCTCTCTCTCTCTGTTGGTGCATTTTGTCGGCAATTTTCGATGCAAGCTGGTTTTAATGTCTTAAGCAACGAGTTAGTGACTGCTATTTATTATTATTAATTATTGTTATTATTAATGTTTGAAAAATTAATTTCTTTGTTCACGTTGTGCAAGCTGTAGTTTTTATAAATTTCGGCCAGATTTCCATTTTTTTTTCCACGTCCGTATTTAAAAAAAGGTGAATATTCATTCCTGATTGCAGTATTACCACTATGTTAGTTGCTGTTTTTGGTTGTAGATAAAATTTGGCAAATTAACATAATAGTTCTTTGCAGCGTGCCTTCGGCCCCCATAGCTGCACTTACTCCCTTTTCATTCCTTTTACTGTTACCTCCGCCCCTATTCTCATCTATTAAGACCTTTCAGCTCTCGATTCGTTTTTCAGAGGTGAATGGCCTCATAGGTCCCAGTGCTTGGCCTTTGGCCTAATTCCTATGTTGTAGACTATTCGTACTGTTGTTGATAGTTGATGGAACCTTAGTGCTTAGATATATAATATATATAATATATATAGATATATATATATATATATTATATATATAGTATATATATATAAATATATATATATATAATATATTATTATATTTTTTATTTATTTTTTATATTTTTAATATATTAATATATATAGTATATCTATATATATATATATATAATAATTATATTATATCATATATATATAGTTTCAATTAAAAGTGTCTTAATTTGAACAGCAGTATTGCGCATTTCACAGCTCACACGTTTTAAAATCTCCCCAAACCGCCATGACTGAAGAGCGAGTGGTTGTGGCAAAAATGACCACAACTAGATACTAGGGTAGAGAGCATTTCCCGTTGACATTTTTCAGAATACTTTCTCCATTATGTCTTTCTTCTTCTTCTTCTCTCAATGAAGTCTCACGTCCGACCAAGGTGATGTCATGGCCGTATAGGCGTCGTTCAGTCCCGTTGTTACCTCCGTCGATGGTTATATATTCACTTTGTATTTTTTTTCCACTTTCTATGTATTAACTTTATTTATTTATTGTTCAGAGAGATTTGACTGAGCGCAGAGACTTCAGCCTTAACTGTAATCTCAAGAAACACGACATAGGTCTATTCCATCTCTTAACAAAATCTCCTGTAGGGGGATTACTGCCGTCAGTGCACCTCACAGGCTGCGCTGTAGGCATGATTTCAGGTTCTTTGCCTGATTCGCGTCCATGGGCAACAGTGAATTCCTTTAAGTTTTGTATTCAAGATTTATGGCTACTATTTCAGTAATTATGTTGGATTGCTCACGTGGCTTTGGTTTCTGTGATGATGTAATCGATGACATTAACATTATATGACGTCATGTATTGATTGCTACTCTTTCGGCACCTGTTTAAATCTTTGCCCACAGTTCCCCGCCGCCCGCTGGCACGGATGATTCGAGAGATGAGCCAAAAGTAGCGAATATTTGCGAAATCAAGGACCGACCGGCGCAGGAAGAAGGGCCATACACGTACAGCCATAAAATGACGATAGATGGAGAGAATTGAAAGGCTCCTGAACCCCGAACGTGATCGCTTCGGTCTAGGGCAAGTGGGCGGTTAGAGAGAGAGAGAGAGAGAGACAGAGACAGAGAGAGAGAGAGAGACCAGACGGCAGAAGCAGACATCGCCGCCCCCGCCGCCGTCTTTTACGACCTTCGACGAAACCGGCAATGGCTGCGCTCTTGCGCGCGTGTCTCTCTCTCTCTCTCTCTCTGTCTGTCTGTACGTATGTGTATCCTAGAGTCCTCCTCCTCCTCCTCCTCCCCTCCCCCCACACGTCACGCTGAGGTCCCACAGCGGGCGGGGGAGGATGTTACGCCGGTATATCCTAAGTGCTGGATCTACACAAACGCCTCGGCCACTTTGCCAACGTCCAGGTCACCGGTAACATCCTCCAACGTGAGTCTCCCATCTATACTAAGATCTCCTTGACAGCTCAGTGGGCGTGGTCTACGAACTCCCGTAAGGTGAGTTTTTGGTGCCTCTTTGTTTTGTCGTATCGTTTTGAGAATTATGTTTGTACCCTTTCATTTTGATATATTTATGTAGATAAAAAGTATTTTTTTTTTTTAAACATAAACCGCCATGAAAATTACACTGAAAATCGTGGGGTATACGGAGCAGACTGTCAGAATCGACTCGTAAGACGACAAATGACTGTTATTTCAGCCGTCGCTTAACGAAGCGATTCACAGGGACGCTTTCGTACTCGAAGATAATTGATTTCCAGGAACGCTGGTCGAGATCAATGTAAAATTAACGAGTACTTGAAGTGGCGAGTCGTTTCTGTGCAACTCTAAAAATATATATTTACTGCGCACATATATGGTATATGATTTTTTTTTTCTTTTACAGTTTTATGAAATTTTTTATATATTGTAGCTCTGTTTTCATCAAGGAAACTTCTATAGGGTTTTTAAAAATTTTAAATTATGTCTATACCGTGATTTTTAGACTTCAGGTCCCCGTTCAAAAGTAGTTTATGTTGTTGAATTGTTACATCAAACGGTTTAAATATATCCGTCATTTGTTGATTTGGATGTAATCTTCCGTACGCACACCAATACAGAGTTTAAGGTAGGGAAGTTACTGATTAAAAGACATACCGGAAAAAAAATCTCTATGAAAGACGAAACGAGGAAATTAGTACCATTAGGAGACGGCCGGTTCTCATCAGTAACAAATTAGTGGCTTGAACTTACTTTGTAATAGTCTGTTTTCAGGTGAGGATATTTTTTTTCTTTCTTTTTTGATGGTCTATAATAACATTTGGGGGATTTCAGTTTTAGACCAATATGAGAGACGGTTTGGATTACCGATGTGCATACGAGTATACTTTACTTGTAACATGTAAGGAGATTGGTAACATTTATTGGCAGAGATGCTGTGTTCATATTAGTATTTTTTTTTCACTGAGTAACATGTTGCGTACTTATTTTATGGATATTATATGTTGTGATAATAATAATAATAATTAAAATACACCATTTTCAATTCCCCCCCCCCTCTCTCTCTCTCTCTCTCTCTCTCTCTCTCTCTCTCTCTCTCTCTCTCTCACACACACAAATTTGTACTAGTAATTGTATATTTTTGTCAATGAAATAACTAACTATACTCTGTTTTTTTCCATCTGTCCACCCGCCTGTGGTGTTTGCGTATGGTAACACTGCGTCCCGGGCTTTAGATAGTTACGCTATGTGTAAGTTTTAGGTAAATAAAAGGATATCTGGGTGTACAATTGCAACTGAAAAGTCTTTTAATAATTTACTGTGTGCGAATTACACCGTTTATATTCGAAATAGGATATTATTATAATCGTTGAATGTAAGCTGAATGTAACTATCTAAAGCCCGAGACGCAGTGTTACCATACAAAAACACCACAGGTCGGTGGACAGATGGAAAAAAACAGAGTATAGTACCAGGAGAAATTGTGGTGTCAGGGTCTGTAACGCCTATACTACAAGTTTCATGTTTTGTCGTTCATTCTTCTTGGGATATTTCTTTTTCTTTTGATGGTGTTTTCATTGCTTGGCTAACTCGTCTCCGCTGCGTGGAAAAAATGGTGTAATATGCAGCCTGTAGATTGCATTCTTGATACATGATACATAGGCCTATGGAACCGGCGAGAGATATATGTATATATATACACATACATTACGTATATAGTATATATTATATATGTGTGTGTGCTTGTGTATGCGTAAAAGTTTCGTTTAAAATGTGTATGGACATAGGTACATACACGTGTGAGTATGTGTTTGCACGAAGGTTTTGTTTAAAATGTGAGCAGTAATTTTTGACTGGTGTTTGTTTGTTTGGCTGAGAGATGTAATCTATTATTATTATTATTATTATTATTATTATTATTATTATTATTATTATTATTATTCATCATCGGTGTTCTTGTTTTTGTCGTATTGCTCTGGAAGTTTGTAGATAGGAAAAAAAAAAAAAAAAAAAAAACAAGCGCAAACAAATCTACCTTGGGCACCTCCCAAGACGCTCCGAATATGAAGAAACCATTTTGGTGATAGGATATATATCTCGGGAATGATTTGCTCGTGAATAAAACATCTCATGGCCGAACGTATATCGAAAGACTTGCTTGTTTGTTTTCTCTGCTCGCGTTGTATCTTCTTCATCGTCGTTGTTCTACCTTGTGGAATATGAAAGTGATATATTGGAGTTTCTGGCCGTGTTACGTCATCGCGAGCGGATTTTTTTTTTAATTTTTATTTTTTATTTTGGACATAATTTTGTTTTTTAATTATATGTTTTCAGTTGGGTTAATAGTTGCAGTATTATTTTATTAATATTATTTTGAACGAAATTATAGAATATTTTTATTTCTGAACTAAATGTTTTACAATTAGGCTGATAGTTGCAGTATTATTTCATTCGTTTATGTATTACCAGAGTTACTTTATTAATATAGTTTTGAAAGGAATTATAGAATATTTTTATTCCTGAACTAAATGTTTTACAATTAGGCTAATAGTTGCAGTATTATTTTTGTTAGTTTATTTTTTGAGTTACTTTATTAATATCATTTTGAAAGAAATTATCGAATTATTTTTATTTCTGAACTAAATGTTTTTCAGCTAAATTAATAATTGCAGTATTATTTTTATAAGTGATTTTTGCCAGAGTTACTTTATCAATTTTATTTTGAAAGGAATTATAGAGGTTTTTATTTTTAAAATTTTGTTTACTAAATGTTTTTCAATTATATATACTCGTTTTTTTTTCCATCTGTCCACCAACCTGTGGTGTTTGCGTATGGTAACACTGCGTCCCGGGCTTTACATAGTTACATTCAGCTTACACTCAACAATAATAACAATATCGTATTTCGAATATTAACGGTGTAATTCGCATACAGTAAATTATTAAAACACTATTCAGTTTTTAATGTACACCCAGATATCCTTTTATTTACCTAAAACTTACACATAACGTCCACCACAGGCTGGTGGACAGGCGGAAAAAAAACAGTATAGACAGCTCACTGCGGTGATATTTTTGTTAATTTTTGCTAGACGTACTTTTTGCAGTATTAGTTTTATATATTCATTGTTGCTTGAGTTTCTCTGGTAATAATACTTTGATTGAAAAGAAACACTTGGAGAAGTTAATTGTTTAAATGAACTAAGGCAAAATGCATCTACAGCGATGATTCACCGGCGGGCCAAATGTCAAACGAAATCCTCACTCACAAAGAGACTAGCGCATGAAAATATATAATTAAGCAAGGATGATGTCACTGGTATCCTGAGAGAGAGAGAGAGAGAGAGGAGGAGGATGGGGGTTATGGGGGAGAGGGACGGAATGTATATGATTTACTAGACGAGTGTGATGAAATCTACCATTTAGAATTCGTTCGTTCGGTCTGCACGAAGCCGCACAGAATTAAGTTCTTGACTCATGGTTAAGTTATTTGTAAGCCCAAGTCATGAAAGAGACTGTCCGAATCTTAACTATTTTATTATATCGCTTGTTATATCTCCTATTGTTTTAAATGCCTTTCAACTCTCGGTACGATGATACGAAGCCAAAGCCATGGCCGACCAGCAGATTCGGAAACAAGTAATGCCAGGGATGCTGATGCTATCGGAATCGTGTAATCGTTAAGTACGACGTCCGTCCGTTACTTGCCAAGCAAGCGTCCACAGAATAAATAATACATGTATTAAAAAAAAATATAAACGAATATTAAAGAGAAGAATGGCATTAACTAGAGCGGAGCCGACGTACGTAAATATTTGCTATCGTAAAAACCGGCTGATTTTTCTCTCCCATTGTGCCCGCGACATGTTCACGAGATGTCAGAACTGGCGATTGTGTTCAACAGACCACAGAGCTTCGTGTCAATGGAAGACGCCCTGTCGACAAGAAAACGCCTGGTTGGTGTTTGTATGTGTGTGTGTTTTTTTTTTTCTATTTGGTACGAGTTCATTGCTTTACGCGTAACAAAAACGGTAAGGTGGTAAGATACGATTAGGCCTAAGTAGAGGATTAGGAAATTTAAATCTTTGACGGTTTATAGAACTGGAAAAACTTATGATGTTGATTGTAAGAGTAAAACTCTCTGCCGATATTTTTATACTCTTCAGCACACGCAAAGGTCATGCACGCATGTTTAGCTCAGAGAAAATTTGTATCCAACGCACATATTAATAAAAATTAACGAATACATTTGAAAATGAGTCCCAGGCTTACCATTTTGATAGATGTTGTCTCATGAGGAGACCGATTTGCATTTCTTTAACTCCCATGAGTTATTCGTTTACTTGTCTACACTTTTGATTTTAAGCTTGCATTAAACATTTCATGCTTGCAATAAACATTTTTTTTGCTTGCATTCAAAATGTGCTCCCTAATTTCAGGCAACTAATTCCCCGATTCATGTAATAGATTCACGTGCATGCCCGCCCATGCGACCTGCGTTTCGTTTTTTGGCAATTTCCCGCCTTCTCAAAGGCGCCAGCGCTGCTTTGTCCGTCTGTCGCCGTTCAAAACATTTGCATAACCACACGTATATATACTAAACAGCCTCTCTCTCATATATGTGTCTGCATCCTCGCGGCCTCTCGTGTCTTGTGCATCGGCGGCGCCTGCATTCTTGAGCATAATTCGTGTGAGAGATTCCGCGGGAATTCAAGGCCAGTATATGAATAGGCTTGAAGTTGTTTACCTTGAATTCTCAGGTCTCCTCCTCCTCCTCCTCCTCCTCCTCCTCCTCCTCCTCCTCCTCCTCCTCCTCCCTCCTCCTCCTCCCATTGAGATGCAAGACACTTGTATTGCATTTTTGCAGGATATGATCTTGTGTATTTGTTTAGTAGCTTAGCGGTCTCAGTGTATATATATATATATATATATATATATATATCGAGCTACAATGTCCTTTAATATCTAATTCGCTCTACCTCGGAATTAATATATTTTCATATATGCTTAACCGAAGGGGAATTTTTTCTCGATAATAGACTTGCCTAGACCCGGGCGCGAACCCATGGAGCCTTTCAAATTCAGGAACGTCAGTGAAGCTTTTACCTACTACACCACCGACGTTCCTGGATTTGAAAGGCTCTATGGGTTCGCGCCGGGTCCAGGTAAGTCAATTATCGAGAAAAAATTCCCCTTCGGTTAACTATATGAAAATATATTAATTCCGAGGTAGAGCGAATTAGATATTAAAGGACATTGTAGCTCGATATATGTATATGAATCACGGAAATGTGATATGACTTTTATATATTATATATATATATATATATATATATATAATATATATATATATATATAGTACTAAGTTTATATACGACATAAATACACACACGCACAAACGGTTTGCATCTACTCATTCTTGAGATGAAATACAGAACTCGGATTCATCAGCAAAAACTACGTACCAACAACCAAGCAGACTCCGCGACCTGATAATCTACTAAACAAATACACAAGATCATATTCTGCAAAAATGCATTACAAGTGTCTTGCATCTTCCAATGGTAGGAGAAGGTAGGAGGAGGAGGCGGAGGAGGAGGAGACCTGAGAATTCAAGGTAAACAAGTTCAAGCCTATTCATATACTGCCTTGAATTCCGTGGAATCCCACACGAAATATATATATATATATATATATATATATATATATATATATATATATATAATGTGTGTGTGTATGTGTAGTGTGCATGTCTGTGTGTGTGTATGTATGTATGTATGTGTGCGTTTGAAGCAAGAAAGGTAGTAAAACCTCAGCAGACAGTCTGGAAGAGAGGAGGGGGCCTTTATAAAAAAGAAAAAAAAAAAAAAAAGGAATATCTGAAGGGATTTTAGTGCCAAACACCCGAAGCCGAAGTCCCCCGTGGGCGTCGAACGCAGACGAAAGAAAGGAGCTGAAAAGCTGGTGAAATGAATTGTTTGGACCCCATATGTCAGAAAGGGGAGGTTGAAATGTAC
>NC_061091.1:4348391-4365891 GCF_015104395.2 Macrobrachium nipponense | reverse complement strand
CTACCCAGTTGAAGCCTTTCTCCGCCTGCTCCAACGCCAGCGACAAAGGATTTTGAAAAAACTAAAGAAAACGGGAAGACAAAAACATGAAAGGTGTCGTGTACTGGTGTCGGGGGTGGGGGTAGGGGGGGTGGGACTGGAACTATTAAAGAATGATGACTTCATGTGTAGGATTCCTCATGTTCCATAGATAAGGGTGAAGTTCAAGGCCCGTGGTTTTGTTCCTCGGCGATTTCGTGAGTCTCTCTCTCTCTCTCTTATCCTTAAATTTTCACGCCGTCACATTATCCGAATCTGTAGTTCGTCTTGGTAATGTGTATCATTAGAGACCCGTAATTTACGTTTTCTATTATTATTAGTTTTTTATTTATTTATTTTTTTTTAAAGATACGAGCGTCTCACCGTAAAGCACACAAGATGGTGTGCGCTGATTCGACGTTTTTGTGCGGTTATGTAATGCATCTGCGGTTTCCGCTTTGCGTCTAAGGTAGGCTGTGGCAATCCCTTCGTCATCATGCACAAATATATAGTCTTATTATTAGTGAAAAGCAGGTTTAAGATGCCTGTTCTAAGAGGCAGAAATTATACGTTCATTGCGGGCTTTTGATTCGCATTGTAACAAGGTGATTTATGTAGCGTTTAGTGGTGTTTTACCCTGACTGAAGATCACGGCCGACATGCGCTATTTAAATATTGCCACCGATAATGACTGCTTCCTTGCAAGATGCCAAAGGCCGCAAGATGTCTGCTTTCGGTATATTTATATTTAAATAATGAATGTCGCCTCCTAGTATAAATTCCAGTTATGATTTTTAGAATCTCTTGCATTTCGTAAATTCCCCCAAAAGCTGAGGACCAATAAGCTACAGAACCATGAGATAAACAAGACTTAATTTAAACTTAATTCCAAGTCATGGGTCATAAATAGTGCTTGTAGGAGATTGCTGGCCCAAGGGGTTTTGGATGTGGTATGACTCACCTGGATGCCTGGATGATGGAGTCATCCAAGGTCATCCGGTATCCAAAGGCATCTTTGTGCTCATCCTTCTTGCTAGACTTTAGCGTTTCTTTGGTTGTTCGTTGTTTTGCTTGGCAATGTTTTTGTTCTCCGTTTCTTTAGTTGATGAATGATTTTTGTATTGATCTGTTATTTATCAGTAATTTTATAATATATATTTGTGTAGATTTAACGAAACCTCCACGAGTTGTTTATCTGTTATTAAATGTTCGTAAAGTGGCTTTTAACGGGGAGAGAGAGAGAGAGAGAGAGAGAGAGAGAGAGAGAGAGAGAGAGATCAATGACTGGTTCCAGACTTTATCGGTAATGTTTCTCGAGAGGAATGCCTGACGCAGATGACGCTATAACAAGGTTTTTAAAAAGAAAACTTTGTTTCGTCTCAGAACTTGATTTTGTCTCATCTGGAGATTTCGTCTTCAATAAAGGTTGACGATCTTGAAAAAAAAAACATGCAATATATATATATATTATATATATATATATATATATATATATATATATATATATGCTTTCTTTTTTTCGTATCCCACAATTTCTATAAAGTTACTGAACAGCCTTTTCGCCCTCCGTAGCGGGGAAAGACTGTCAGCGCACCTCATGCGGTGGTGCACTGTAGGCATTACTTAAAGTTCTTTGAGCGTCCCTTCGACCCCAAGCTGCAACCACTTTCGTCCCTGTTACTGTACCTCCTTTCATATTCTCTTTTTTCCATCTTACTTTCCACCTTCTCCTAACACTTGATTCGAGATTTTCCTCCTGTTACACCTTTCAAACCTCTAACTATCAATTTCCATTTCAGCGCTGAATGACCTCGTAGGTCCCAGTGTTTGGCCTTTTGACTTAAATTCTATATTCAACTCGACTCAAAAAGAAGGTTCGAACCAGTGTTATCATTTGAAGTATGTCTTCTCGCAGCGATGGCTCCTGGACAGACGTCTAGACAGAGACAGAGACTCGCAAAGTCCTGGTAATTGAAAGGCCGAAGTCTTCTAAAAGAGTGTAATTTAGAGAAAACAAATGAACACTTTGTCTATCCAATTTCCAGATCAATTTCCGGTATCACCTCGTTGTTTCTTTATAGTGGTTATTATCACCTTTACGTCACTGCCACAGAGAAAGAGAGAGAGACTGACTGTGGTCTATAGGTACTACGTGACGTCATCAGCCGAGCTCTGCTGATGGCTCTGACAGAATCCATTTCATCTTTTATGCCTCTATCTGTCTGCATTGATTTCGCTTACTCGCGGAGTCAGCCTACAAACTACTATGTTATTGTTGTTTTTGTTGCTCTTGCTGTTGTTGTTTTTGTGGGGTCGGGGGCTGGGGTGGGTTGGGGGGAGGGGGACGTTGGTTAGGAAAGGCCCATGGAAAAGCTGAAAAACGTCTGAAAAAAGGTGTTTCGCGTTGAGTTAAAGAGACAAGAATTTGAGGGTGGTATATTTATGATTTATCTATTCGAATGAAAATGTAAAAAATAAAGTATAGAAGAATTAGTTCCAATAAAATATACCGTTTTTATTTTAATTTTCGTTGGTGAAACAAGGCTCTATTTGATGATGAATTTTAACACGTTTTATTTGACACTTAAAGAGTTAGGAATGTAAGTTGGAGGTTGGATCCCGCCTTGTTGAGTTCTTGTTGATGATTATATCAGTTCAACTAAAATATATTTGTGTTACAGTGGTGAATACATGGCATGAATCCTTAAACCTTTTTCTGTAACCGTCTTCTGTAACCTTCTTCTGTAACCTTCCTTTGTAATTTTCTTATGTAACCTTCGTCTGTATAGCTTTCCTATGTAAATCTTCCTCTGTAACCTCGTCTGTAACTTTCGTCTGTAACCTTCCTTTGTAAACCTTCTTCTGTAAACCTTCCTACGTAACTTTCCTCTGTAACCGTCTTCTATACACCTTCCTCTGTAACTTTCCTCTGTAAACCTTCCTATGTAACATTCCTCTGTAACCTTCCTCTGTAACCTTCCTATGTAACTTTCCTCTGTAACCATCTCCTATAAACCTTCCTCTGTAAATTTCCTGTGCAAACCTTCCTCAGTAACCTTCTTCTGTAACCTTCGTCTCCCCAATTACAGAATGGCAGAGGCAAAGCTGAAAGAATCCGCCAAGGCTAAGATCGCCGAGTCGACCGATCCTATGGAGAAGCTCAGGAACCACTGTTTGTCCCAGGGATACTCTGGCATCCTCTCCCTCGGCAAGTAAGTCCTGCCAAGTTTTTCATAGTCTCTGACCTAAGCAACTGCACCTAGTCACAGTTTGCTATGAGAGTGAACATAGTAGTATTGCAATAGATTATTTTATAACTTTATTGTGATTTATTATCATTGCCATCAATCATTTTTAACAGTCAGCCTCACCTAGCCCAAAGTGGTGGCCGGTAATAAAGTCACAGAAAAATAATTCGCAGGAAAAATAGTCACAGTTTTGGATAAGGAAAAAAGTCACAGGAAAAAAGTCGCAATTTTGGCTAAGAAAAAAAGGTTTAAAAAAAATAAATTTTGGCGGGGCAAAAGAATTCACCGGGGAAAAAAGGTCACATTAATTCATGGTCGTCGGTAATAAAGTCGTCACAGGGGAAAAATTCACAATATTTCTTGGGCGTCATCATCTTCACGATATTTGCAGAATTTGTTTATGTTTACTGAACAGTTTATGTTTACTGAACACCCCAAAGGTAGATAGATACCGGGTTAAAAAAAAAAAAATGACCAACGGACTTGTTATAAACTTTTGAGGGTCATTATCTAAGAAAAATTACTGTGATTTTTTTCCTCTGTGACTTTTTTCCCATGCGACTTTTTTCCCATGTGACTTTTTTCCCGTGTGACTTTCCCATGCGACTTTTTTCCCATGCGACTTTTCTCTGTGCAACTTTTTCCCATGTGACTTTTTTCTCGTGCGACTTTTTTCCCATGTGACTTTTTTCTCGTGCGACTTTTTTCCCATGTGACTTTTTTCTCGTGCGACTTTTTTCCCATGTGACTTTTTCTCATGTGACTTTTTCCCCATGTAACTTTTTTCCCATGCGACTTTTTTCCCATGTAACTTTTTTCCCATGTGACTTTTTTCCAATGTGACTTTTTTCCAATGTGACTTTTTTCCAATGTGATTTTTTCCCCATGTGACTTTTTTCCCATGTGACTTTTTTCCCATGTGACTTTGTCTCATGCGACTTTTTTCCCATGCAACTTTTTTCCCATGTGATTTTTTCCCCATGTGACTTTTTTTTTTTTTTTACCTGGATTCCCCAACCTAGCTGCTACTTCTTTCATTCCTTTTACTGTCCCTCCTCTCATATTCTCTTCCACCTAACTTTCCACCCTCTTAATTAACACTTGTTTCATAGTGCAGCTGCCTCTAACCTTCTTACCGCCAATTTCCCTCTAAGCGTTGAATGATCTCATACATCCCAGCTCTTGGCCTTAGGCCTAAAAATTCTATATTCAAGTAATCAAGAATGTAAACACCAAAA
Source organism: Macrobrachium nipponense (assembly GCF_015104395.2). NCBI lineage: Eukaryota > Metazoa > Arthropoda > Malacostraca > Decapoda > Palaemonidae > Macrobrachium > Macrobrachium nipponense. The sequence goes on along the minus strand of NC_061091.1, from coordinate 4,361,387 downwards.
GAAAATGCGATAAGAAATGTTATTCAATCAAAAAATCTAAGATTAAAGAAAATATTTGAGGGATCTTGATTCCTCCAATTTGAGTATCACATGTTCTGAAAAAAAAGAGAGAGAAAAAAAGAATTTCAAATATTAAAAGAAATAAAACGTCTTTAAAATATTTTTATATAAAAAGGAGCAATGTTAAGATTTTCATATTATTAAAAGAAATAAAACGTCTTTAAAATATTTTATATAAAAAAGGAGCAATGTTAGGATTTTCATATTAAAAGAAATAAAACGTCTAAAATATTTTATAAAGGACGTTAGGATTATGAAACGAACCCCGCCCCCAAAAAAAAAAAATTGAAAAAAAAGTCTCCACCTATTTCATCTCCCCTCAGGCTGTTTCGCCGAATGGACAAGGACCGCTCTTGGACCCTGTCACGCGACGAGCTGGCCCGGGGCGTCTCCCAGTTCGGGCTGAACTTGTCCGAGGACGACATCAACAAGCTCTTCAAGCAGTTTGAGAAGGACGGACAGACCGGCATCCACTACGAGGAGTTCATTGATGCCATCAGAGTAAGGAAGAAGGGAGGAACTTTTTATTCATTTATTTTTTCTTCAGAATTTTGGGCGTGTTCGATGTGGTTGTGTGTGAGAGAGAGAGAGAGAGAGAGAGAGAGAGAGAGAGAGAGAGAATTCATTGATGATATCAGAGTAAGGCGGAAGGGGAGGAATTTTTTGTTTATTTAATTATTTTTTAGAATTTTGAATGAGAGAGAGAGAGAGAGAGAGAGAGAGAGAGAGAGAGAGAGAGAGAGAGAGAGAAGAGAATTCATTGATGCTATCAGAGTAAGGAGGAAGGGGAGGAACTTTTTATTTATTTATTTAATTTATTTTTTTTTAGAATTTTGGGAGTGTTTGATGTGGTTGTATGCGTGTGTGTGTGTGTGTGTGTGTGTGAGAGAGAGAGAGAGAGAGAGAGAGAGAGAGAGAGAGAGAGAGAGAGAGAGAGAGAGAGAGAGAGTTGTGAAACAGTTTGCTTAGAACGAACGAAAATATCAGGAAGTTACCATTTTTCTTCCCTCAAATCTTCGTCTGAATGAAAACCCTCGTAGACAGAGTCAACAGACTATAAGCCCAAGAGGATTCATAAAGGGAAATCGCTCTACAGAGACACACAGGTTGTAGGAAAAGGTGGAAAATAAATGATTATGAGAGAATATAGAAAATTAAATCGATACAACTGAAATTCAGTAGTCTAGACGTCAGCGGAAGTCAGGATTGAAATTGCTTCTAGCTAAAATATTTGGACGTCAGAAGCCTCCACAACTGCACTAGGCCTAGAACTATTTCACATTTTCGTTGTAGCCAATACAAAACTCCTAACAATCTAAGTAATTGTTTAAAAAATATATTTATTTTTAAATCTAAGTAATATTAAACCTGACCTGATTTGTTTGGAAGAAGAACCTAAGTTAAGTTCGTTTAAGTGCTAATTAGTTTTTGTACCTTTCGTTGTTTGTATGTCTTTCTTTGGCTCTGTTTATTGGCGATTATGATGTTTGTTTGGACTTGTTTATCTCATTTAAAAGTAGATATATACTGAACTGGAAATTGCTCTCTTTGTTGCTAACGTCTCCAAATTTCCTCAGCCTCCAATGTCGGGCCCTCGCAAGACGGCCGTGGAGAACGTCTTCAAGACCCTGGACAAGACAGGCGATGGGGTGGTGACCATCGACGACCTGAAGGGCGTGTACTCGGCCAAGAACCACCCGAAGGTGCTGAAGGGCGAGGCCAAAGAAGAGGACATCCTCAAGAAGTTCCTCAACTTGTTCGAGTCGAATTCGTCCGTCGATGGAAAGGTAAGTTACCAACTGATACTGTTTTAACTTTTTTTTCTTTCTTTTTTATTCCCTTGGAATACAAGAAATGCGTGGCACTATAGCTTACCTTCATTCTCCTTTGATATTTATTCCCTTTGGGGTATTTCATCTTTAGGGCACAAAATTAGAATCTTTGTCTCTATAACTGATCATTTGTTAGTGCATTTTGATGAGGGCAGTGACCAGTTTATATGTCAAGGCTGTTTACGAAAGGGATAGCAATGAGATCATTTTAGTAGCAATGAGGTCATTTTATAGAGTCTGTTTTATTATAGTAGGCAGTTATGAAGATTACTGAGAGAATAACCATAGAGGTCAGTATTCTGCCACTCTTGAAATTAAACCCACCTGATAGTAGTGAAATCAAAGGTACAGTTATCTTTAACTGTAGCCCTTTTTTGTGTGGACAGATAGACACTTCATCAGTGTAATTCTTTAACGAAAGTTATGTAAGAATTAGTTGGCGTGGGTTTTTGGGGACTTCTGACTTCGCTCGCTGGTGATAGGTTTCGTTTTCTGGTGTTTATTTAATGTAAAATCCAATGCTATGGATAACCGAATGGCCCCATATAATGAATCTTGGAAGAAACAACGCTGAATGGAAGTCATATTTGAAAGGAGAATGGGTTTAACCTCTTGAGGAAGTAAAAGGCACACACACACACACACACACACACACAAACCAGATTTATCTAAAGGAGGACTATCATTGTAGAGAAGGTTATGAAAATCAGGGGTGGGGTGGGGGGCGGAGTCTTGCAAATGGTATCATGAGAAACGATAGGAATATTTACAAAACAGGGAACCATAATTGATTGTAATTAAGGGAAGGGGTCAGTTCGGTTTTTGCGATTTAAAGTACACCTTCATAGTAACCTGGTCAGATAGATACATTTTTCTTGAACATGAATAGATTAAGGGCAATGTAAAATCGGGCTTGCAAGGTATGCTTCTGTTAAGCAACCATACTAGTATAGCAGATTATATTGGGGTTTCTCTGCTTAAGATGAAACGTGACAGAACCCCTCTTTGCTGAATTAAATAGCGTCAAGGTTCCTCTTTCTTCCTCTAAGCCCCGAGAGTGTCCAGCTGCTCAGATATATTGTAGAGAAACAGTAATACTTCACTGAACCCGCAAGTTAAGTCTGCTGCTTCAAAATAGCCACAAGGCTCTTGCTTTCTGCACTTTAATGATCTATTTCTGCATGCACTAGGGTGGTCTCAAATCCATCTTGTTTTTCACTAAGGCACTTCAGTGATTCTATTGCATGAAGTCTTCCTTCGTTCTCAGGACATCGCAGCTTCTCTCTTGCGACTGGTCTTCCCTACTATATAGTTTATTTTGATGCTTCTACTCTGCCAGTAGTTAACATTAGGCATGCTTTTTGCTTCAGTACGATACAGTAAGTCTTGTTGTGTGTTATCGAACCAAGATAACCTGAGGGTTTTCATTACTATGATTAGAGGACTATAGAGCCTCCTCTCTGCTTCCTATAGACAGCATCTTTGGCCTTTTCGCTGCATTAGAAGGCTTCAGGGTTCCTCATGACTAGCAAGAGGGCTTACTTTCTTGTACGAAGGTAGCCAGCACACTTACATTATCTATGACGAGATGTTCTCTGGCTCCGGTAGTGTAAGATTACAGCAGTTATTGACACTGTTGAGCACATTGCTTCCGACACCCAGAGAACCTGAGTGTCTCAATAGCTGTTGCGAGTCATAATGTCATTTTGTCGCCAGTTCAGTTCACCGAACCATGAATTATTCCAGGTCACGAAGCAAGAGTTCTTTGACTACTACACGGCCCTGAGCAAAGCCATCGACGACGACGAGTACTTCCTGACAATTGTGAAGATGAGTTGGGGAATGTAGAAGGCTCTCTCTGTCGTCCCTCGCAAGGAGTGCAAGCACCCGGCCTTGCAGGATGGCGTGACGTCACGCGGTACCAACGCCCTTTACTCAGCATCCCTGCACAGAAGACCGCCATCTTTAACTACCAATTCATGAAGCTTGTGTATTAAATCCACTTATGAGAATCTTAAGTTTTCATAGGCAGAAATCTTGAGAAATGTGTAGCAAAGTTCTAATTCATCTATTATTGTGAGTATGCGTACAAATATACACAGTACCCCAAACACTCATTTATACAGTACTTGACGCAAAAGCAAAACTTCATATATAATAAACAGACAACATGAAACGAAGTTTTTTGAGATACATTCCTATACACACATTATACCAAAGAGCTCCTAAGTATGAAGTAGAATTGATATTCATTACAGCTGTATTTTGAGATGCTCTCAAATAGAAAAAATATTATAATGATATCCAAATCACCACCCGCCCTCCAACAGCTTCTTGTTTCATGATTTGATAGTGGAAGTGACAGGGATAATGCCTGAATGCACTTATGTTATTGCATGCATTACACACGAATATAAACAGTGTTCTCACGATTTAGGTGATGCAGGAACTCATATGCATTAATTTTATACGGGATATTAAAACACATAAAACCAAAAAGAAATGTTTCATTGGATGTCTCCCAAATCAAAATATATACAACATTTTTATAACTTTCAAGTCAATAAATAAAGGCTGCTAATCGTAGGCTCCAGGTGACAGCTCAATCGCACTAAATCTAGTGCTTAAGCTTTAATTAGTAGACCAGGGCGTGATCCGACCTCCAGCTTTCTCGGGTCGCATGCTGAAATTTACGGTCAAATAGAGCGTTGTTTCACCAACGAAAAATCAAATAAATAGCTATATTTTATTAGAAATATTTGTTCTGCACTGTTTAACAAGCATATTATTTATTATTTTACTCTTTCATTATCACCGCGAAACGCCTTTTTCAGAGTTCTTTAAGCTTTTCCATAAACCTTTCCTACCCCCCTCAACACCAACAAGAACTAAGTAGTTTGTAGGCTTACTCCCCGAGTAAGCAAAATGAGCAAATTCGCAGGATTTTCGCGGGTATATAACACCTAGACCAAGATATCTTTATCAAGATTCAAGTTTTACTGACTTAACCAAACAGTGTTTAGGTCTACTTGTGCGAGAACTTATAGTAAAGTAACCGGCCCTCTTTCATACAAAATATGGCTGGTATCTGTACCTCTGCCAAGGAGGTTATATTTTGTTTTCAGTAAAAGACGACTATTGAGATGGCTATAGATGCTATTTGTCTGTTCGTCTGCACTTTTTCTGTCCACCCTCTGATCTTTAAACCTACCGAGGCTAGAGGGCTGCAAATTGGTATGTTGATCATCCGTCCTCCAGTCATCAAACATACCAAATTGCAGCCCTCTAACTTCAGTAGTATTTATTTAAGGTTACAGTCAGCCTGGAGCGTTTTGGCACCACTATAAGGTGCCAACAACGTATAGGCCATGACCGGGCCGTGGCATAAAGGTTCATGGGCCTCGGCTGAGAGTTTCGTACAGCATTAAACGCTGTACAGAAAACTCGATTCCATGTTTTACTTGTTTGTTCTGCAGTTTGTTTTATGTTAGCAGCTCTCCTAGGGAACTGGTGAATGGACGGTGATACTGAAACCCACTCTCGATGTTCATTCCTACACAAGAGTGTTTCTCACACCTGGACAATATTTCCTGATAACTGGTGCCGCCAAATTTCACCAAAATTCAAGGTGGAATGAAATATGCGTGCAAACTTTCAAAAAGGTACTACTGTAAGGCCTATCTGACTGGTAACCCGAGTTCGCTCCCCACTGCAGCCAGTGGGGAACCAGAGGAATTTATTCCTGGTGATTAGAAATTCATTTCTCGATGTGATGTGGTTCGGATCTCACAATAAGCTGTAGTAGGTCCCGTTGCAAAGTAACCAATTGGTTCCAAGCCACGTGAATAAAAATCTGATCCTTCGGGGGGCCAGCCCCAGGAGAGAACTGCTAATCAGCTCAGTGGTCTGGCTGAACTAAGATATACTCAACTTTTGAAACCCACAGTCCTGGTGATGAAGGTTTTGTCGCCAAATTTAATAATGATGATGTTTGTAGATAAAGTACTATGGATTCATAGTTGTAAGCTCTTCTTCTGCTCCAATAGTCTTTGGATATTGTCTATAGGTTGCTCTGTCCGCCTTTGGATCAATGCATGGTATACATGTGACAGTTAAAAAAGAAATTGGGTGCAATAATTAAAAATATGTGGTAAGTATACCAAAAGAGGCATGCTCCCCCTCCCCCCCCCCCCCCAGTAAAAGAGAGTTCAGTCTTGGTATGTTCTCTTCTAGTTTCGATATGAAACACCTTCAAAGTTCTTTTTGTCTCTGTCTAGTCCATTATACAGAAGGAATCAGTTGTATCGCTCTTTGTCATACAAGAACAAAGGAAATGAAGGAGGGATAATTGATAAACGGGCGATACAACAAAATGCATCTCACTTTTCAAACAGGATGAAAGGAGATGAAAGCGACCTGGAAGATGAAGAGGCAAAAACGCCATTCAAAACTAACGTAAGTCAAGATATGGAATATCAGAAATAGAAAAAGATATATGAAAACGGAATGGAAGCGGAAATGGAAATCAAATGAAGCTTATTACCAGGAAAAAAAGAATTGTAATACTGAGCTAGTGCACTATTATTATTATTATTATTATTATTATTATTATTATTATTATTATTATTATTATTATTATTATTATTATTAGCAACAGCCCCAGTGTCCCGGCAGGAGAAGAAGAGGGAGTGAAGTTATATACATCCTCATTTAACATTAAATATTCCTCTAGTGACGCATCACGCATTACCATACGGACAAAGCACAACTGAATTCGCAAGGGGGCAGCAGCAACCGCCCAAGCAGGATGCCACACAGGATAAGCTGCGACAAATAATGCGACAGTGTTTTCAAGTGTTGGTGAAGTTCCTCGCTGGACGAGTGGTTTTCATGCTCGGTTACCAATCCGGTGGTCCGAAGTTCGATTCTCGGCTCTGCCAACGCGGAATCAGAGGAATTTATTTCTGGTGATAGACATTCATTTCTCGATATGATGTGGTTCGGATCCCACAATAAGCTGTAGGTCCCGTTGCTAGGTGACCAACTGGTTCCCAGCCACGTATAAATATCTAATCCTTCGGGACAGGGCCTAGGAGAGCTGTTAATCAGCTCAGTGGTCTGGTAAAACTAAGATATACTTAACTTTAAGTGTTGGTGATGAGTTATCAGCTCAAGTTCCTTATAAATCTAAGATGTTCTTCAGCTGCCAACACCCTCCCGGGTCATTTACAATCTGGACCAGCATGCATATCATATATATATATATATATATATATATGTATATATATATATATATATATATATATATTTATATATAGAGTCTCCAGTCGGCGAAGATAACAATACTTCAGAGGGTACCATAATACATCAATAGAAGGCCATAGTTTATTAAAAACGTTTCGCACACAATTCTCGGTGCATCATCAGTCTGTGAACAATAAAAGTAAATACATTATAAAAAGGAATTCACAAAATTACAAGGCAATTAAAAATTAATGTTTTAAAAAGAAAAGCAGAAGTTAAAAGTTAAAAATTCTTTAAAACACTGTAAAAAGAGAGAGAGAACTAAGACACCAACCATCCAAGGCTAAAGACGAAGAAAGAATAGCAAAACCTGACGTCCCAAACAAAAAGTCAGCTATGCCAAATACAGAGGTGAAGCCGTGGTGTCACTGTTCTAAGAGGGAACTAGCCTTTTAATAAGTAATGACTCCAGAGTTGTTAGATGATCTGGGTCCTTTGTATATCCAATAATAGAGAAATGCTGTTTCAAGACCTCTATTTTGCATATAGCAGCATGATTTTTGATGTTAGAAAACTCTGGTTGTTTAATTCTCTGGCCTGTACGAAAACTGAAACCCATGTGGCTGCAATATCTCACTTGCAATACCCTACGAGTAGATCCGATGTAAGACCCCGGACATCCAGGGCATGTGAATTTATATACAACATTAGATCTCATGAAGGACTGCAAGCGATCTTTACAGCTGAAAAAAGAACCTATCCTGCGTGGATTATTAGAAATAAGTTTTAACTGAAGACAGGGAATTTCTTGTTCAATGATCTGTGTTAGTCTACGTGAGACTTTTGTATCAAACACAAAAGGGATGGAAGCAAAGAACAGTTTCTTGGGAACATCAAAGTTGGGCAATGGTGGCTGGAGAAATCTGGTTAAAAGTTTATTGATAACTGTAAGGACTACGTCTTTGGGATAGGAATTTTTCTGAAATATATATATTATATATTATATATATATATAGATTTATAGTGATTAAATGTGCATATCCAGTTACAGTCTCGTGTCGTCCAAATGCGTTTCTTACTTGATGCAGGATTTTTCCACAGAGTATAGTATTCATATCAACAAATCTTAAAAGTACCAGAAATCCGGTGTACCGCAGTTTCAGTACAGGGATAGTTTCCTGTTTACCGCAGTCTTCCAGTTGTGTAAGTGGCAATTCAGAATTTTCTCTGTATTTAGTTCCGTCAGTGGACCTCATGCGGTGGCGGTGCACTGTAGGTATTACTTAAGGTTCTTTGTAGCGTGCCTTCGGCTCCTAGCTGCCACCACTTTCGTTCATTTTGCTGTACCTCCTTTCATATTCTCTTTCTTCCATCTTACTTTCCAACCTCTCCTGACATTTGATTCATAGTGCGACTGCTCTGAGGTTTTCCTCTTGTTACACCTTTCAAACTATTTCACTGTCTCTTTCCATTTCAGCGCCGAATGACCTCATAGGTCCCAGAGCTTGGCCTTTGGGTTAGATTTTATATTCAACTCAACTCAACACACAGTATGTCAAAAGCAACGGGAAAATGTTGCCGTAATTTATAGTTGTTTATGGGGATGCAAAATGACATTTTCGGTTCAATGGTAAGCATCAGTGTTTAAAAGATGGTTTTCAAGACATGTGACATCTCGCACCGAATAGCAACACATTAGGGTTTCAAACTGATTCACCCGTCGGGCACTGATTGTACAACATTGTCACGAATACTTCACGATTGCAGTATTAACGTCAATGCAATATCACCAGTAACAGCTGAGTCACGAAACGCCCCTTAAGTTATACGGTAAAAAGTAAAATGTCAGTGGAGTGATTTCCAGAACCAGTGAACTTTGTTGAGGTATCGGTTGTATAGGATGAGTTGCTGTACAAGTAACTTCAATATAATCATGAATTGTACCTCAAGAGAGAAATTGGAAGCTTCGTACGTATATGAGGTAGTAATGAAAGGGATATGGATGGAGATGTCTAGGACATGTCTTCGGCACCAACCGGACGTTATTATACTAATCTCATCATCCCCAGGTGTCCTCCTTTCGGGACACAAGTCACTGTGTTCACTGAGTTCTCATGGACCTCCCTGGATTTGATAGGAGTGTAATCCTCAACATCTGGTCACGCACGAACCTGCAGTTGTTGTACCTTCCATAGCAGACGTGGGAAACTCATCACGTAGTATCTTCTACAGCAGGAGAACTTCTCTCTCTCTTAACAGACCGAGAACTGGGGTTCTGTCTGGAGGGTGAGCTTTGAAGCAGACTGGAAACTGGAGTTCAGTCTGGATGGTGAAATCAAGGATGGCCCAACCGCGCATAGCACATACAGTCTCTTACTTTCAATTCTATAGGTTCACTTCGAGGAAAATCGCCAGTCTGTTTTTCTTATGTGGAAGCCTGGAAGAGGCCCTAATTTAAAAAGTAATTTTCCAGCCAGATCGCAAATGTCATCATCACGTGTGTGCCCTGGCTGACCTCCTGAGATTGGGCGTATCGACAAATTGGCTGGCCTGACGTTGCCAGAAGGTTCACGTCTGTCATCTCGATGATTTAGGTTAAGTGGGGTCACCTTCCTGCTTGATCATACTTATTATTTAAGGTTCTTTGGAGCATTCCTTGGGCCCCGAGCTGCAACCCCATTTCGTTCCTTTTACTGCACCTCCGTTCATATTATCTTTCTTCCATCCTACTTGTCACCCTCTCCTAACAATTGATTCATAGTGTAACTGCTTTGAGGTTTTCCTCCTGTTACACCTTTCAAACCTTTTCACTGTCAATTTCCGTGTCAGCGGTGAATGAAATCATAGGTCTCAGCGCTTGGCCTTTGGCCTAAATTCTGTATTCCATTTATTTATCTACACTGATCAGGTTTGACAGAACAGGAAGAAGAGTGTTCGAAATAGCCGTCAGTAGAGGCTAAAGTTAAACTCAAGGTGAAAGGGAAATGAAGGTCAAAAGGAAATTGAGGTTCCAGGGCAGTTGTATCTGGTGGTCCGCCTCCTGGAGCAGAGTTTCAATAGGGCTCTCTTTGTCTGCCTGAATCAAGGTCTCTGTAGAACTTGTGCTGAATCACGGTTGAATTACGTGAAGATCACTGTAGAGGCAAAACAAAGAAAAAGCTGAATATAAAGGAAAATAATTGAGATACGAATGTAAAGCTAATATACGGTGTAAAGAAAATCTAGATATAATGCAAAGTATAGTCAGGAGTTACCACAAAATAAAACTTTATAGTACAACAAAGAAAAAAGTTAATTCCTGGTTTTATCGACCGTTGAGTTAACCATACAAGATGACAATGGACTTATATTCCGTATAAGCATTCAGACATCATTGTGACTCAATGCTGCTCCCATCTGACCGTCATGGTTCGTTGTGAGTTTCCTCGGGGGGGGGGGGGGGGGGGGGGTGGGGGGGGGGGGGGGGGGGGGGGGGGGGGGGGGGGGGGGGGGGGGGGCGGGGGCGGTCTCTGTATTTCATTTAGCGCTCGTAAGCTCAACGGTTGGGGGTGGGGGAGGGGACGTGATGTCAACTGGCACTTGCTGGTAAGTACACCGTTTTTATGTAACAAGGTTTATGAGAGCAGCTGAACTGGATTGGTAAAATATTTTAGTACATACTATTTTATATATATATATATATATATATATATGTGTGTGTGTGTGTGTGTGTATATATATATATATGACTGGTAAAAATGTTCATTTACAACAGAATTCCATCTAATAAAATGAGCCCATAAAAACGCCAAAATAAAGAGAGAAAATACTATATATTTCAGAGACTGCTGTCTCTCTCTCTGAAATATAGTATTTTCTCTCTATATTTTGGCGTTTTTATGGACTCTATAATTATATATATATAATATATATATATATATATATATATATATATATATATATATATATATATATAAAATCTACCTTCTTCTGCAAATTTCATTCATGAATCATTCTAGTAGGGAAACACTTGTCATGAATTTACAGCGGTTTTTAAACTGTACGTACACCATACAATGTACAAATGTATATAAATTTGCAAAATAGCTACCGCTCAAGCGTTTAATAACTTAAGAGAATAAAGTCCTCTATATATTTTATCAATGTTCAATCTGCAACAGACTTATACACAGATATATACACCGTTCTGTTACAGGTGCATAATAGGCAAATCAGCCATTTAGATACCAACTACTGTACTGCGACAAATATAGGGGCGCTTATGCTTATTTACTGAGCTTACAGGTATGTATTCTTCCATAATGTACAGTGTGTATTCTTCCATAATGAGCTTTCATCTCTGATGGTGTATTATTAATTATCAGTTTTTTTTTTTTTTTTTTTTTTTGCTCAACAGTAAGTCCTCTCCCTCAATAGAGGAATTCTTAGAAATAAGAAACGAGGATCAGTGTCCCACATATTTATTATTATTATTATTATTATTATTATTATTATTATTATTATTATTATTATTATTATATATTATTATTAGTATTATATTATTATTATTATTGCTTTTAACTTTTTCTAGTTGTTATCGTTGTCATCATTGTCGTAAGTCATCACCTGTTGAATATGTTTTAAATAGTACTTCATTTCTTAATTTCTGTTAATACTTAGTTTAATGTCTCTCTCTCTCTCTCTCTCTCTCTCTCTCTCTCTCTCTCTCCTCTCTCAAAATAAATTATTTGGGTTCATACTTGAATGTAAATTTATTTAATGTCGAAAGAGAACATTTATCTGCATGACTTCAATTTTGTCTTCATTGATGGCTGCGTATAAGTCAAAAGTTTCGACTCTGTTAAGGGGGTTTAATCCCATCAGTGCATCTCACGCGGTGCACTGTAGGCGTTGCTTAAGGCTCATTACAGCGCCCCTTCGACCCCCTAAACTGCAATCTCTGTTATTCATTTTACTGTAACATCTTTCTTCTATCTTACTTTCCTCCTGTTACACCTTTCAAATCTTTTTATTGTCAGGTTCCGTTTCAGCGCTGAATGACCTCGTAGGTCCCAGCGCTTGGCCTTTGGCGTAGATTTTATAATGCAGTTTCTATTCCATAAGCTTCGTTCACGTTGACAGATGTCAAAAAGTCATAAACTGTGCAGAGCGCATGCGCCGAGCGATTACGATCTCCACCTGTAGCGGGTCTCTAAATACTACCAGCATTTATGGCCGACCTTTTTTTATGTGTGTGTGTGTGTGTGTGTTTTATGCCTAGACCAACATATCGTGCTTTCCAATTAACAACGCCATTTAATTATATTATTATTACTTTTTTTTTGTTCCTGGCCGAATTACAATGAGCCATAGGGGTGAGTACTTTCTTTCGTTTATCGTCATGCGCTTGTTTGATGTTTTTTTTTTTTCATTGTGGTTTATTGTGATTTTTTGTGTGGCCCGGAGGACATTTGTTTGAGATGTTGTAATTAACGTATATTTTTTTAAGTTTTGTGTCAAATTCATTAATGAAAAAGTTTTTTTTTTTATTTCGTGAAAAATTTATCAATGAAAAGTATTTTTTTTTAGTTTCATGACAAAATCATCAATGAAAAAGTATTTTTTTTTTAGTTGTGTGACAAATTCACCAATGAAAAAGTATTTTTTAATTTCATGACAAATTCATTATTGAAAAAATATATTTTTTATTTCATGACAAATTCATCAATGAAAAAGTATTTTTTCGACAAATTCATCAATGGAAAGGTATTTTTTAAATTTCGTGACAAATTCATCAATAAAAAAGTTTTTTTTTGTAAATTTCGTGACGAATTCATCAATGAAAAAGTATTTCTTTAATTCCGTGACAAATTCATCGATG
>NC_061091.1:4283391-4340891 GCF_015104395.2 Macrobrachium nipponense | reverse complement strand
GTGAATGTTAGTTTTTTTAAGAAAAAGTAATCTTAATTGAATTTCAGTTTTTTAAATTGAAAATCTTATTGAATGTTAGTTTTTTTTAATGAAAATCTTATTGAATGTTAGTTTTTTAAATGAAAATCTTACTGAATGTTAGTTTTCTTAATGAAAATCAACTGAATGTTAGTTTTTTTTTAAATGAAAATCTTACTGAATGTTAGTTTTTTCTTATGAAATCTACTGAATGGTTAGTTTTCTTAATGAAAAAATCTACTGAATGTTAGTTTTTCCTTAATGAAAATCTACTGAATGTTAGTTTCTTAATGAAAATCTACAGAAATAATTAGTTTTCTTAATGAAAATCTACTGAATGTTAGTTTTTTATGAAAATCTTATTGAATGTTAGTTTTTTTTAATGAAAGTCTTACTGAATGTTAGTTTTCTTAAAGAAAATCTACTGCATGTTAGTTTTCTTAATGAAAATCTACTGAATGTTAGTTTCTTAATGAAAATCTACTGAATGTTAGTTTTTTTATGAAAATCTTATGAAATGTTAGTTTTTTAAAAAATGAAAATCTTACTGAATGTTAGTTTTTTTCTTAATGGAAAAATCTACTGAATGTTAGTTTTTCTTAATGAAAATCTACTGAATGTAGTTTTTTTTTTTTATGAAATCTTATTGAATGTTAGTTTTTTTTAATGAAAATCTTACTGAATGTTAGTTTTCTTAATGAAAATCTACTGAATGTTAGTTTTTTATGAAAATCTTATTGAATGTTATTTTTTTGAAAATCTTATTGAATGTTCTTAGTTTTTGTGAAAAAACTTATGGGAATGTTTAGTTTTTTATGAAAATCTTATTGAATGTTTAATTTTTCATTTTTCTAAAGAAAATCTTAGTGAATGTTAGTTTTTTTAAATGAAAATCTTACTGAATGTTAGTTTTCTTAATGAAAATCTACTGAATGTTAGTTTTTTATGGAAATCTTATTGAATGTTAGTTTTTTTAAATGAAAATCTTACTGAATGTTAGTTTTCTTAATGAAAATCAACTGAATGTTAGTTTTTTATGAAATTCTTATTGAATGTTAGTTTTTTTAAATGAAAATCTTATTGAATTTTAGTTTTTTAAATGAAAATCTTATTGAATGTTAGTTTTTTAATGAAAATATTATTGAATGTTAGTTTTTTAAATGAAAATCTTACCGAATGTTAGTTTTCTTAATAAAAATCTACTGAATGTTAGTTTTTATGAAAATCTTATTGAATGTTAGTTTTTTTAAGAGATAATCTTATTGAATTTTAGTTTTTTAAATGAAAATCTTATTGAATGTTAGTTTTTTTTAATGAAAATCTTATTGAATGTTAGTTTTTTTAAATGAAAATCTTACTGAATGTTAGTTTTCTAAATACAAATCTTACTGAATGTTAGTTTTTATGAAAATCTTATTGAATACTAATTTCTTAAAATGAAAATCTTATTGAATTTTAGTTTTTTTTAATGACAATCTTACTGAATGCTAGTTTTCTTAATGAAAATCTACTGAATGTTAGTTTTAATGAAAATCTTATTGAATGTTAGTTTTTTGTGTGAAAAACTTATGGAATGTTAATTTTTTATGAAAATCTTATTGAATGTTATTTTTTCTAATGAAAATCTTACTGAATGTTAGTTTCTTTTATGAAAATCTTATTGAATTTTAATTTTTTAATGAAAATCTTATTGAATGTTCATTTTTTAAATGAAAATCTTAGTGAATTTTAGTTTTTAATGAAAATCTTATTGAATGTTAGTTTTTTAAATGAAAATCTTACTGAATGTTAGTTTTTTTTAATGAAAATCTTACTGAAAGAGTTTTTTTAAATGAAAATATTAGTGAATGTTAGTTTTTTAAAATGAAAATCTTATTGAATGTTAGTTTTTTAAATGAAAATCTTATTGAATGTTAGTTTTTTAAATGAAAATCTTCCCGAATGTTAGTTTTTAATGAAAATCTTATTGAATGTTAGTTTTTTTAATGAAAATCTTATTGAATGTTAGATTTTTAATGAAAATCTTATTGAATGTTAGATTTTTAATGAAAATCTTATTGAATGTTAGTTTTTTAATGAAAATCTGAGTGAATTTAAGTTTTTTAATGAAAATCTTAGTGAATGTTATTTTTTAATGAAAATCTTAGTGAATTTTAGTTTTTTAATGAAAATCTTAGTGAATTTTAGTTTTGTAATGAAAATCTTAGTGAATGTTAGTTTTTTAAATGAAAATCTTCATTGAATGTTTATTAAAGCTTTTTAATTGAAAAAATAATCTTATTGAATGTTAGTTTTTTAATGAAAATCTTATTGAATGTTAGTTTTTTAATGAAAATCTTATTGAATGTTAGTTTTTAAATGAAAATCTTATTGAATGTTAGTTTTGTAATGAAAATATCTTATTGAATGTTAGTTTTTTAAATGAAAATCTTACTGAATGTTAGTTTTTTGAATGAAAATCTTATTGAATGTTAGTTTTTTAATGAAAATAATAGTGAATGTTAGTTTTTTAAATGAAAATCTTAGTGAATGTTAGTTTTTTTAAAGAAAATCTTATTGAATGTTAATTTTTTAAATGAAAATCTTATTGAATGTTAGTTTTTTAATGAAAATCTTAGTGAATGTTAGTTTTTAAAAAGAAAATCTTAGTGAATGTTAGTTTTTTAAAGAAAATCTTATCGAATGTTAGTTTTTAAAATGAAAATCTTACTGAATGTTAGTTTTTGAAATGAAAATCTTACCGAATGTTAGTTTTTTTAAAATGAAAATCTTATTGAATGTTACTTTTTTAAATGAAAATCTTACCGAATGTTAGTTTTTTTAATGAAAATGTTATTGAATGAGTTTTTTTTAATGAAAATCTTAGTGAATGTTAGTTTTTTAATGAAAATCTTATTGAATGAGTTTTTTAAATGAAAATCTTAGTGAATGTTAGTTTTTTAAAATGAAAATCTTATTGAATGTTAGTTTTTTAAATGAAAATCTTACCGAATGTTAGTTTTTTAAATGAAAATCTTATTGAATGTTAGATTTTAAATGAAAATCTTATTGAATGTTAGTTTTTTAAATGAAAATCTTACCGAATGTTAGTTTTCTTAATACAAATCTACTGAATGTTAGTTTTCTTAATACAAATCTACTGAATGTTAGTTTTTATGAAAATTTTATTGAATGTTAGTTTTTTAAAATGAAAATCTTATTGAATTTTAGTTTTTTAATGAAAATCTTACTGAATGTTAGTTTTCTTAATGAAAATCGACTGAATGTTAGTTTTTATGAAAATCTTATTGAATGTTAGTTTTTTGTGTGAAAAACTTATGGAATGTTAATTTTTTATGAAAATCTTATTGAATGTTAGTTTTTAAAATGAAAATCTTACCGAATGTTAGTTTTTTATGAAAATCTTACTGAATGTTAGTTTTTTATGAAAATCTTACTGAATGTTAGTTTTTAAAATGACAATCTTAGTGAATTTTAGTTTTTTTATGAAAATCTTATTGAATGTTAGTTTTTTTAATGAAAATCTTATTGAATGTTAGTTTTTAAATGAAAATCTTACTGAATGAGTTTTTTTAATGAAAATCTTAGTGAATGTTAGTTTTTTAAAATGAAAATCTTATTGAATGTTAGTTTTTTAAATGAAAATCTTACCGAATGTTAGGTTTTATAAATGAAAATCTTATTGAATGTTAGTTTTTTAATGAAAATCTTATTGAATGAGTTTTTTTAATGAAAATCTTATTGAATGAGTTTTTTAATGAAAATCTTTATTGAATGTTAGTTTTTTAAAAGAAAATCTTACCTGTTAGTTTTTTATGAAAATCTTATTGAAGTTATTTTAAATGAATATCTTAGCTGAATTGTAGTTTTTTTATGAAAATCTTATTGAATGTTAGTTTTTTAAATGAAAATCTTATTGAATGTTAGTTTTTTTAAATGAAAATCTTATTGAATGTTAGTTTTTAAAATGAAAATCTTACCGAATGTTAGTTTTTTTTAATGAAAATCTTATTGAATGAGTTTTTTTAAATGAAAATCTTATTGAATGAGTTTTTTTTAATGAAAAACTATTTGAAGTTAGTTAATGAAAATCTTAATTGAATATTTTTAATGAAAATCTTATTGAATGAGTTTTTTTAATGAAAATCTTATTGAATGGTAATTTTTTTAATGAAAATCTTATTGAATGAGTTTTTTTTAATGAAAATCTTAGTGAATGTTAGTTTTTTAATGAAAATCTTAGTGAATGTTAGTTTTTTTTAATGAAAATCATGGATATTTTTTTGTCTATGAAGTTACTTTTTTAAATGAAAATCTGAATATAGTTTTTTAATGAAAATAGTGAATGTTAGTTTTTTTAATGAAAATCTTATTGAAGTTAGTTTTTTAAATGAAAACTAAATTGAATGTTTAGTTTTTTTTAATGAAAATCTTATTGAATGAGTTTTTTTAATGAAAATCTTATTGAATGAGTTTTTTTTAATGAAAATCTTATTGAATGAGTTTTTTTTTAATGAAAATCTTATTGAATGAGTTTTTTTTAATGAAAACATGTTTTTATGAAATGATTTGGTTTTTTTTAATGAAAATCTTAGTGAATGTTAGTTTTTTAATGAAAATCTTAGTGAATGTTAGTTTTTTAATGAAAATCTTACTGAGTTTTTTTAATGAAAATCTTAGTGAATGTTAGTTTTTTAATGAAAATCTATGGAGTTTTTTTGTAAATCTTGTGAATGTTAGTTTTTTTAAATGAAAATATTGAAGAGTTTTTTAATGAAATCTTACTGAAGATTTTTTTTTAATGAAAATCTTATGAATGTTTAAGTTTTTTAATGAAAAAATCTTTATGAAATTTTTTTTTTTTTTTTGAAAAGTTTTTTGTTTTTTTTTAATGAAAATCTTAGTGAATGTTTTTTAAAGTAATGAAATACTATGAATGATTTTTTAATGAAAAATCTTAATTGAATGAGTTTTTTTAAATGAAAAATCTTGAATGAGTTTTTTTTGTCTTGAAATGATTTTTTTTAATTAAAATTTGTTGAATGTTAGTTTTTTTAATGAAAAATTTTATTGAATAGTTTTTTTAAATGAAAATCTTATGAAGTTAGTTTTTTTATAAAATCTTACTGAATGTTAGTTTTTAAATGAAAATCTTATTGAATGTTAGTTTTTTTTAATAAATATCTTATTGAATGTTAGTTTTTTAATGAAAATCTTATTGAATGGTTTAAGTCCTGAAGCACTTTGAATATTGAGATGATGGCAAACATGTTTTGTCTTGGTTGCATTTTTTTGTATTGCTAAATCTGATTCCGAAAAAGGTGTTTTATGTTTATTTAGGTGTCATAAGTGCTACTTTATTTTCAAAATTTCAAACTAGTTAGTAAAATCTATGATGGATTTATCCGTCCCACCTCGATGGTCGCGGGTTCAATTCTCGGGCATTCCATTGAGGAGTGAGAGATGTATATTTCTGGTGATAGAAGTTCACTTAGGACGTGGTTCGGAAGTCACGTCCAGCCGTTGGTCCCGTTGTTGAATAACCACTGGTTCCATGCAACATAAAAACACCATACTAACAAAAAACATTTGGAGTATTATTTTTACAGTCTAAATGTTTCATATCTTGCTTTCCTCCTCGACAGGTCTGAATCGAAGGCAGATCGTTTTTAGTCAGTGACCCGTGTCCCTTACCCTTTTTTGCAGGTATTATTTCATTCATTGTTCCATTGAGATCAAGGAGACTCCCTTCTCCTCCTTCATCATGCATTCTGCAAAAAAAAAAAAAAAAAAAAAAAAAAAAAAAAAAAATGGAACTTTTGATTGCATGGTTTAGTTACTGCCACTCTGCTGCTGGCTAGCTTTGGTATTCTGTTAACAACTTCTGTTTTCCTTGGATTATATGAGATTGATTTTTATGTGGTTTAGGTCACCCGTTTTCTTCTGCCAGAATCGTTTCCCGTTTTCTTTCAGTCCCGGACTGAAGGAAGGAGAAAGAAGATGAGGTTAATTATTAAAGTCCCGTTACGCCCTGAAACGAAAAGCTCAGTATAAACTTTAAGAGTCGACGTTCCTTTGAAAAAGCCCAAGAAGTTCGTTCACCTCCGAATATTTAAACTACTCCATATTTGGGTAGCGGATGAGTTGCCCCGAGTGACATAGGCTGGAGAGTTACGTCGGTCGTAAATTAACGGAAATTGGTCGCTCGTTACGTAAGTACCGATTTCGGTGGGCATCGGCGCCGTGGGTAGCCTTGGGTAGGGGTCAGTACGTATTCAATGTAACACGCTTAGACACACACACACACACACACACACACACACACACACATATATATATATATATATATATATATATATATATATATATATATATATATATATATATATATATGGCTGGCAAAATATGTTCTGTTTACAACCAGAATTATTCCATCTACCGAAAAGAGAGAGAGAGAGTAGAGAGAGAGAGAGGAGAGAGAGACGAGAGAGAGAGAGAGAGAGAGAGAGAGAGAGAGAGAGAGAGAGTGAGAGAGCGTCTGAAATATGGTATTACTTTCTATATTTTGGCGTTTTTATGGGTTCCTTTTATTATATATAATCCTACAGATGTGTATATACACATTTATATATGTATATATATATATATATATATATATATATATATATATATATATATATATATTATATAATATATGGGGGCGCTGGACTATCATGGAATGGAATCATGTATCATGACCAAGACTTGTCTGCAAAATGCTTTGGCAAATTAGCAACTAGTGGTACAATGCATATGTATATTCACACACTGACAAACACACACACAAACACACACACACACACGCTAATTTGCCAAAACATTCTGCAGTCAGTCTCAATCATGATACATGACTCAATGAACAGTCCAGCGCCCACGCGGAGAGGTATCGGGTGTTTGGTAAAGATCACTGTACGGATTTCCGTTCGTTTCACCCTGCATGCGATTGAGAGAGAGAGGGAGGAGATAGAGAGAAGAGAGAGAGAGAGAGAGATCAGGGGCATTGCAAAGTGGTGATGTGGGGAGAGGGTTGGTGTTGGTGGTGGGGGAGGGGGGTTGGTGTTGCATGTTATGTAGGCTGGGGAAATAAGATTGGGGGAGAGGTAGGTGTTACTGAGGGGTGTATGATGGAGAGAAGTGTTGGGGGTAGTGGTGGGGGGGGGGGTTACTTTGGCATAGGATGGGAAGGAGGTGGTAATAGGGAAGGTGGAAATTGAAGTGTATTGAGAGGAGGAGGAGGAGGAGGAGGAGGAGGAGGAAGATGGGGTGAGGTCGAGGAAGAATAGAAGTAAGAAGTAATGAGTAAAAATAGGTATAGGTGACAAGATGGCCGTTACGCGAAAGCGATGATGACCTTTAAGTATTAAAATTTATTGCCAAGGGGAAAAACGGTGGTTAAACCAGAAAAAAATAAACCAAAAACGTATCTATTAAGTACAGTATTTGAATGAGAGCAAGGGGATGGGGATTGCAATGCAATACACGCCCCTTGAAGAAGAAAGTGGCTTTCGTGGAGTTACGTTTGTCTGAGAAAAAAGTAAAAAAATGTAAACAACAACAAAAAATATTGGGTGAGGTTACGGAACAGCTATCATCTCTCCCTTTAATGTGAAATAGTTCGAACTGAAGCCGCCAGGAAATACCAGCTTAAATAATAATAATAATAATAATAATAATAATAATAATAATAATAATAATAATAATGATAATAATAATAATAATAATAATAATAATAATAATAATAATAATAATAATAATAATAATAATAATAATAATAATAATGGCGAAGAAGTCCGCACAGTGGTGTAAGTATAAACATATATATATATTTGAAATGCATATATATGCAGTCGGGAGACTTCAAGAACCTGCTTCATTGAGCGGGAGATGAGCAGGTTCTGGAGAGCTCTCCTTCGTATATTTATTCTTAACAATGTATATTTACATTTACGAGACTGTTGGTTTCTTCGCAACTTTAGTGACTCATGCTATTTTGAGATTGTTTATGAATAATAATAATAATAATAATAATAATAATAATAATAATAATAATAATAATAATAATAATAATTGACTTTAAATGACAGGGTGAAGACGTGACTACATATATATGTTTTCTAAGGGATAAAGTAACGGTAATTACATGCGCTGGCACAAGGCCCCTCGTTTCCTGGAAATGGTTAACTTCAATTTTCCCAAGAATTCGAGGGTTAAAATTCGGCAAGTAATTTGGTCTAATAAGCTAAAGTCCTCATCTCTCGTAATTTGGTTGCAATCCAGCGACTAGGTTTCTTTGGAGGATTTTAAATCGGTCCAAAATGTTGCAGGTAATTTTCCATGACACTTCTTGGGGAGGGTGACCATTGGCCGGGTGTTCCAGGTTTAGGCCGAAGTCAGAGGTGATGTGGATCCAGTTCTGCTGGAGGTTACAGAAGAAAATGGATCATGATTGACTTGACAGGAAATTCCTAGAGTCCTTTGGCCACCGGCGATATAGCAATACTTCGGAACGCGGTTGCCATTTGGAACTGTGTACGGATTATGACAATACGCTAGATCGCAGTTGCCATTTGGAACTATGTACAGATTATGCAGATACTCTAGAACACAGTTGCCATTTGGAACTATGTACAGATTATGACAATACTCTAGATTACACAGTTGCCATTTGGAATTATGTACAGATTATGCCAATACTCTTGAAAGTAGTGTTCATTTGGAACTATATACAGATGGTGCCAATACTCTAGAATGTAGCTGCCATTTAAAACCATGTACAGATTATGCCAGCCTTGATGCCAAAACTCCAGAATGTAGTTGGCATTTGGAATTATGTACAGATTATATAAGCCAATACTCTAGAACGCAGTTGCCATTTGGAATTATGTACAGATTATGCCAACCTTGATGCCAATACTCCAGAGTGTAGTTGGGGCGAAACCAGCCTGCAATTATGCAGGGTAATGTTTTGCACTGAACCCAGATGGGGCTGTGGAAAAATGATGTTCAAAGGAGAGCTATTTCATTCATGTCACCATTGTTGAGGTCATTGTTGTGGTTGTTACTGGGCTCAATGTGATGGCCTGCGGCTCCTCCACCTCTTTTATTACAGATCCTCTCACTTTCTCCGATGTTCGCAGATTAGCCTTTACCTCGTTTTCATCAGGAAAGTGCCATTAGTAGGGACCTTCAGTCCTTCGTCGTTGGGACTCCCCTCTAGATAGTGAGTCCCAAGTCCTTTAGGGGTTCCTTATCTAGGACTAATATTTCTTGGAGGGTCATTATATTCATGATATTTACAGCTGCTTGTTTATGTTTTGATGGTCGTGCCCAAAAGGCTCGCGCTGAACCACGGTGGCCGTGGCTGAACGCGCCGCGAAGGTGGGTAGACATACTGGGTTTTAAAACCCGTGTGGGTCACCATCTAAGAAGGATCATTTCGTTTTGTGAAACGAAAAGGAAGACGAGATGGGTTTGCAAGACTGTTGCTGGGTCATCTGACCATTCCGTTGCCTGTGGAGATTGTGACGATCTCTCGCTTAATAAGTCGACGGTTGAAATCGTGTCTCTCAGTCTCGTTGACCCACCTCTGTGTAAGTTCTTTTCCTACATCCAAGGTCGATCGCCGTTGCTACAACCTTCCGTCCCACAATAGGCAACTCCGGGTCGAGTCGTCCCCCTGCTTTTACTTGCAATATAAACCCGTAGCGTTTCCTTATTTGGTGTTGCTAGATTTCCATATCGATCTGACACCGTTCAAGAGAAGAGAGAGAGAGAGAAAGACCCGTTATTGCTTCTATTTTTTTTATCTTTTTTTGTCAGCATGCTTCGTATATGACAGTTTACCCAAGGTCTTGAGTTTACCTACAGCCGGTTTACAATGTAAAAACGGGACGTAAATACGATTGACAATACCAAAAACAACTGTGACCTGGAGTAACGACAGGTGCAGCGTAAACAAGTCGGGATTGTCCCTCAGGGGAAAGCTTCTCTCTGGTGAGCCTTTTGCTCTGAAGCTCCTGCCACGACCTCTAAGGGAAAGCAAAGAAAACGACGGTACCGGTAACTGGACACTCTGGTTTTTGTAACCCGCCCGAAAACATAGAAATTGCCACCAGCTGACGTCATAGAGAACCAAGGAATAGGTCTCCGCGTTAAATGGAAACGTACAGGGACCAGGATGCTCTGTGATAAGTAGTACCACCGCCACCATCGTTTTTTTTTTTTTATCTTTTATCCAACTCGAGTGGCGCCAATGTTTAGATGAGCACTGCATATTACGGCCACCAGTTTTTTTCAGGGGTGGGTGGGGTAGGGGGGGGGTATATAGGTGGGTAGGCCGGGGAGCCTGTATTACGGACGGGCGGGTTTGGAGGGATGTAGGGGTGGGCCGGGAGGAGGGAGGGAGGGAAGGTGGGAGGAACGTCCTTTGCCTGCAGGGTGGGTAAAATTTTCGGCGGAGAACGCTTACTCGTATTTATGAATAAGCAGCGCACACGGGGGCGGAGTTTAGCGTTGCGAGTTCGTTAGGAGGGGTTGAGAACGAGCCTTCATTACCAGCCCTCCCGATGCGAATCACAGGCAGCTATATCGGCAGTTAGTGCAGTAAGGAACCAACCAACCTGCTGGTGCTGCTGCTGCTGGTTCTGAGCTGGCCGCTTTTCCCCCCACTTCTGCCGAGTGTGCAGGATCATTTCCGACTTTTATTAAGTGCTTGCGAGACGAAAAGGGAGCTCGCGACGCCGTCCAAAGGTAAGAAGAACATGCGTCACGAACTGTCTATATTAATGAGATAAAAAAAGTGATCAAGAAGAGTCTCATTGTTTACAAACTTTCGTCCGTTTTCGGGAAGGTGTGACGTCGGTGACGTCTGTGATCGTTCGTTGTGAATATTTTTTATTCATACGTTTTATCATTATGACCATGACATTCAGTTTTAAAACAAGCAACTCTTCATTAGGGAGAATGTCTGCATCTTGACTGCCTGCAGTGGCTTCGTTCATCGAGGACGAAAAGACAAGAGTACGAGAAACTGTTTCGAATATATTTTTCCGTAACGAATGAGTCGTGGTGCGCGAAAAATATTGCTGTTTACAAACACTTGCTATTGTAAGCAGCCACAGAGTTCGTTTCTCACTATGCAATATATGATATATATCCACAGTGTTATATACACTATATATATATGTATATATGAATGTATATATATACAGGGTTTTACTTCTAACAACAGAGGTGAATTATTATTAAATGGTCAGCTAAATTATAAAGTTTTACCAAAAGTACCGCTCCGTTTAATGGCAACCATTGCCTACTTTTTGCGGAAGATAGGAATGGACGTTTCACTGGGCCTTGGCGGAGTTTTGCAGACTCCGAACCTTCTTGAGTGCATAATATTCTTACGTACTTTTCCTATCCCCACGTTCTCGTGGTAACTTATTATACATCCTGGCCCTCTGCCTTAAGTGAACAGAGTAAGGAGTGTGCCAAGGGACGCTCCAATCACTCAAGACATCATTAATCATGGTGAACCAAATAATAATAATAATAATAATAATAAATAATAATAATAATAATAATAATAATAAAAATAATAATAATAATAATATGCTGGAAGTAAACCCTCTTTTAAACAATTTTTATTGAAAGTAATTGCTGCCTCAGCTGCGTTAATTTTTTATAAAGGTTCTTCTCTATTTTACTAATCATTGTTTTCTCATTGTTGCTCACCAGTTTAAGCAACAATGAGAAAACAGTAATTAGAAAAATAGAGAAGAACCTTTATAAAAAAAAATAACGCAGTTGAGGCAGCAATTACTTTCAATAAAACTTAATAATGATGATGATGATAATAATAATCCAAACAAAAACTTTTTTCAGCTTTATCTGTGGCCCTTTCTCAAGAGATGCAAATAATATGTAAATACTTACAAGTAAACAAGTGATACTCAGTAATTGTGTGGGTTGCTTTTCCCGTTAATCATGGTACTGACTGGGTAGTATGTGGTCAAGTGCTCACATATAATAGGATTTGACACATCGGAACGTCTCAGATGGGAAGTATGTGTTTGAATTCTCCGGCATTCCATTGAGTGGTCAGAGATGTGTACTTCTGGTGACAGAAGTTCATCACTCTCGACGTGGTTCGGAAGTCACGTCACAGAAGCCGTTGGTCCCGTTGCTGAATAACCTCTGGTTCCACGCAAAGTAAAAACACCATATAAACACTTCATACAGTGTTCATGTGCTGTTTCATATAGACATGACGTTAGAAGATCATACAACGCAGTGATTATAGGAGATTGGCGGATAAATTGTTTTTCTTAAAAAAAATGTGCAAGTAGTTGTCACTGCATTTGTGGGGAGCTTTTAAAAAAGGATAGACAGCATGTATAGTCTCGGTACTGTGCAAGCAGCACTCTTGGAGATATTTCAAAACCGGTTTACGGTATCTTACTCATGCGATCAAACACAAAGTGGTAATAACGTTGGACGCTGGGAATATATCCCGGTATCAAACGATGCTTTCGGACGTTATAGCATAATATTTTTTTGGATGACGTGATCCGTAAAAGGACTGAATTCATATGAGAATATATATATATATATATATAATATATATATATATATATATATATATATATATATATATATATATATATATATTGTTGAGTCATTTCCCTTAGCATATATGGTCTAAATGCTGAATTGTGGATGAAACCGACCTGAATGAAATACTTCCACAACGTTAGCTGCTTCGTGTGCACATACAGTGGGCCATCAACAGTGTATCAACACCCTCCCCCTTCCCCTTTTCACACACACACATACACATACACACACGTCCATCAACAGTGTATCATCAACCTGGCCTCATCCTTCCCCCTCCACATACACACACACAACATAAACACACACTGCACCATTCACCTCTATCCTGCATACACTCGAGTTTCCTAGATTGTAAGGCCTCTCCTTTCCAGTGCATGTTTTCCTCAATTTTCCCAGAACGTCCTCTACTACTACTACTACTACTACTCCCTATCAATTCCAAGCTATACAATTACTCCCCAGACCTCTTTACTTACATTCTTTTCACTTGACCTAAACCAACGGAAAACAATTGGATCCATCATCATTTCACCTTCTTGCCTTTTTACCATTACTACACATCACATTTCTCCAAAATTTCAGTTTATGCACCACATTTGATACAGAGCGCTTCATCTCGGCAACTACAACCTTTTACCTTACATTTGCATACAACATACACACTTCACTTCCATATAGGAGAGTTGGTTCAACAATCCCATTATACATTCTCACATTTATTTCCCAGTATTATTCTAACGTCCTGTTATTTCTTTGTGCTTTGCATCACCATTTTGTGATTCCTCTCCTCTCATCCCACCATCATGCTTTGCATTTGCTCCCAAACGCCTGTGCAAATCACCCACTTCCATCCCTCTGTCATCCATATTAATGATGTTCATTGATCCATCCTCCTGGTTTCCATTTACCCTCATATAACCTGACTCTCGGTCACATTAGCTCTTAACTTTCTCTTCTTGCAAATGCTCTGTAACGCTTTCACCAGTTTCTGCAGTTTTTTTTCACCGCCTTTAATCAGTACGTTCCAACGCTTTCTATAGTTTCTGTAGTTTTTCTTCACTGTCTTCAATCGATATGTTCCAACGCTTTCACCAGTTTCTGTAGTTTTTCTTCACTGTCTTCAATCGATATGTTCCAATGCTTTCACCAGTTTCTGCAGTTTTTCTTCACTGTCTTCAATCAGTATATTACAACTCTTTTACAAGTTTCTGCAGTTTTTCTTCACTGTCTTAAATCAGTATATTCCAACTCTTTTACCAGTTTCTGCAGTTTTTCTTCACTGTCTTAAATCAGTACATTCCAACTCTTTTACCAGTTTCTGCAGTTTTCCTTCACTGTCTTAAATCAGTACATTCCAACTCTTTTACCAGTTTCTGCAGTTTTTCTTCACTGTCTTCAATCAGTATATTGCAACTCTTTTACCAGTTTCTGCAGTTTTTCTTCACTGTCTTCAATCGATATGTTCCAACGCTTTCACCAGTTTCGCGCAGTTTTTCTTCACTGTCTTCAATCAGTATATTCCAACTCTTTTACCAGTTTCTGCAGTTTGTAGGCTTTACTCTGGGAGTAAGCCTACGAACTACTTTGTTGTTGTTCCTGTTGCTGTTGTTCTTGCTGGGGGGGTAGGAATGGTCTATGAGAAACCTAAAAAGGTCTGAAAAAGGTGTTTTGCGTTGAATTAAAGATACAGGAATTTGAGGATAGGATGTTTTTGATTTATTTATTAGACTGGAAACGTAAAAGATAAATAATGTGCAAGTTAAACAGTTAAGAACAATCATTTCTAATGAAATGTAGTGTATTTATTTCAATTTTCGTCTGTGAAACAATGTGCAATTTGACTGTAGATTTTAGCACATGCCTCGAGTAAGCTGGAGGGCGGTCGGATCATTTCTTGTTCTTCAGTATATCGTAATCAACATTGATCATTTGCAAATCCCTATTGCTCCAAACTCCATTAAGGAGCTTTTTCTTCTACCAGGATATTACACTAATAATTGAAGTTCTCTTAACTGCTCATGTCAGTCCATCCTTAGGTAATATACTAGAGAGTGGTGAATCCTCTCGCCCATTTTAAAGAAGAATTTGCATAATGGCGAATGTTTTGTTTGTATGGTGCTTTTACGTTGCATGGAACCACCAGTGGTTATTCAGCAACGGGACCAACGGCTTTACGTGACTTCCGAACCACGATGAGAGTGAACTTCTATCACCAGAAATACACATCTCTCACTCCTCAATGGAATGGCCGAGAATCGAACCCGCGACCACCGAGATGGGATGCTAATACCATACCAACCACACCGCTGAGGCGCTCATATGGCGAATGGAGTGAGAGGAAAATAGAATAAAAGACAACCTAGACCCTTCCGTGTTGTCCATTCAGACGAAAATATATTACAAAGGTTACCATAAAAAAAGTAATGTAAATTAAAACGTGCTTATATCTACGGTCAAATAGATCCTTGTATCACCAACGAAAATTTAAATAGATATTATATATTTCATTAGAATGCCTTTTTCTGTACCGTTCGACATGCACATTATTCATTTTTTTTACGTGTTCATTCTAATAGATAAATCATACATTTCCTATTCTAAAATTCCTGTATCTGTAACTCAACGCGAAACACTTCTCCAGACCTTTTCAGCCTCTTCCATAGACCTTTCCTGACCCCCAACAAGAACAACAACAACAACGAAATAATTAGTTGGCTTATCCCCTGGAGTAACTGAAAAGAAGTATAATGATTCTCGGTACATTCAGAGGTATACAGTGTTTCTTTCTAGATGTTAGATACTGAAATTCCCGAGGAAAACATCTACGAGGAGATATTTCGTCTTATCAGAAGCCACGAACTCTGTGCAGGTCATGGTGACATATTTGTTTGCAAGTTTTTAGCTTCTGTGACCCCAATCATCGTAGAAGTTTCGCTGCGACTGGATGTTAGCTGTTTTTATGGCAGTTTGTGAGTGGGTGAGATGAACAATAGAAAACGGAGCAGTTTTAGGTTACTGCACAGAAAACAATATTGCCGGCTTTGACTGTCCGTCCGCAGTTTTTTCCTGTCAGCACTTTTTCTGTCCGCCCTCAGATCCTAAAAACTACCGAGGCTAGAGGGCTGCAAATTGGCGTGTTGATCATCCACCCTCCGATCATCAAACATGCCAAATTGCAGCCCTCTAGCCCTCTGCAGTTTTTATTTTATTTAACGTTAAAGTTAACCAGGATGTTGCGTCTGGCAACGTTGTAGGACAGGCCACCACCGGCCAGTGATTAAAGTTTCATGGGCCGCGGCTCGTACAGCATTACACCGAGACCACCGAAAGATTATACGCTGTAGCAGCGTGTAATAAAAAGAGAAGCAGGATTTGTCTTTCACTGGGCCTGCAGTCGCTTTCATACAGAAGATAGGGAACTGATTATATCTATCGGTGGAAGCCAAGAAGGGACTGGATGAATTGTTGAGCCAACTTTCCTCTACTGAAGTGAGGTGTGGATGGAGAATGCTAGTCATAGTAAACGGAAGGAGCATGTTGAGATAAGCTGTTTGCTCAGTATATATTTGTCTTGAGAAGAACTGAAGAGGTTGGGGGGAGGAATGTGTATTTGCAAATGGGTAGAAAGAGTTATTGGGAAGGACTTTGGTACCCAGGAACACAGTGGGCGCATGAAAGATGTGGGTGAATAGTGTAGGGTGTGCGTAGGGTGTTCGACAAGCTACTGATGAGCGTACTTTGCATGTGTACTAGGTGGATAAGGTTGTTGAACGCATGTTTGGAGACCAGCTTAATAGTAGTGATTTACTCACCATAGAATGCACAGTTTTCTGAAGAATATCGTGACAGATCTTTTTGCTTGTTTGTTTGATGAATTGAACGAGCCAGCATTGTAAATCTTTGCCCGTGTATTTTTACAGCGACAGTGTGGAAGAGTTTAAAAGAAAGCTAGACAAAATCATTAGAAGGACACTGTGAATGAACAGTAAAACCTGCTCTTACAGATAAGTGAGCACACGATGTCTCCTCTTAGGATAGACTAACAAGTCTTTGTGACATCCTAATCCTTGTAACACACACACTCTCTCTCTCTCTCTCTCTCTCTTCTCTCTCTCTCTCTCTCTCTCTCTCACACAGAATGCCTGTTGCTCGAGCGGAAAAAGATAATTGTTAATTTATTGTTTGCAAATTCGGTGGAAGATGAAGGTCATGCAATATTATTATCCTTTTATTTAGTGGCTGACTTTGCAGCTGAAGCTCATTTGGTTGTTTATAACGAACACATATTTACTTTCTTATGTCAACAATAATTCAACTTCAACATTGAAACGATCTTCACTTGTACATGCCAGTCTTGATTTCTTTTCCTTTTAAAGATTTATTATTACTTTGTTTGATTTTATGGATTTTTTTTTAATATGTTACTGAATAATTTTTTTTATTAGTTTTTTTAAGAGACTTCAAAAGTTGCTTTTCGTTGCAGATTTTTATTACTCTCTCTTTCATTTGTATTTTATTATCTGGGTGGAGTTACGCCACATGTGTGTGAGCATGCGTATGTTACTACACAGTTTAAAGAAGTGACATATCGCATGTATGAGTGTGAGCGTGTGTACGTACACACAGGAAGAGGAAGTGATAGAAAGCGCGCAAGGTAACTCGTTACTATTCAGTACGTGCATTGTCCTTTCCATGCAGCCATGTAAACAGAGTTATTGTAATCCACGTCTGCAACTGGAAAATAAATTCAGCCATTAGGCCTTGGGCCTGAGGCCAATAATTTAATTCATGAACGCGTCTTTCGTGCTGGAAGCTGTTGCGCCTTCTTCCTCTTCTTCTCCTCTTCCGTTTTCTTTGTTTATGTTGCACCTCCCTCTTCCATTCTCTTTCAGGGAGGGCCGTTCTAAAGGCTTATAAAGTCCAGGAGGATGTTGCTAAGCGATTGTTTTGGTGTTGAGGTAATCGGAAACGGTCATGTAGTTTTTTTTATTATTATTTATTTCTGTCACATCGCGACCACAGTTCTCCCTGTGACCTTTGAGTTATGGGAACTTATAGGGAAGATTTTTTTTGTTTTTGTTTTTTGCTCTTGGTGTTAAGGAAGATGCGGCTATGACCAGACAGTGTATAATACTAAGGTTTGGCTAAGAATAAATGGTGTACTTATATATATATATATATATATCTAATATTATATCTTATAATATATATAGATATATATATATATATATATATATATATAATAATATATTTAATTAATTATATAATATATATTAATATATATATACATTGTAGAATTAGGCCTATAGCTGTTGGCGATTAGAGGCAGTTTTTCTATGATAGCAGATGTCAGAGAGAGAGAGAGAGAGAGAGAGAGAGAGAGAGAGAGAGAGAGAGATTTGGCGAAGAAAAATGTAAATACGAGATAAGGAATATGAAAGAGAGAGAGAGAGAGAGAGAGAGAGAGAGAGAGAGAGAGACGGATATGAATGAGAACATTTCATGTTGCCAAACCAATAGTACCAGAGAGCACGAACACGCACGGACTTTGAACCGGCTTCGATGAGGGAACTTGATTTGAGGCAAGAGGCCAAATCTACCTTTTGAGGAAATTCCGTCTCTTGGGAAAAAGTTCGCCGTCGAAGAATCCAGTTTTGGACGACGCGAGCGGACTCTCTCTCTCTCTCTCTCTCTCTCTCTCTCTCTTCTCTCTCAGATACTCCAATAAGAATTACAGCATGCTTTTAGTATCTTGATGATCCTAACGATAGCCTGGTTTGCAATTTTCACGATGGTGAGGACTTACGAGAGAGAGAGATAAAGAGAGAGAGAGAAGAGAGAGAGAGAGAGAGAGAGAGAGAGAGAGTGGGATCATTACCCCATAAAATGTCAAGCAAACTGCTATGCAAAACGTTTATGCATCCATGATATTTTACGCTATGCTAGCTTTGCATCTCCATATGGAATCCTATGCAAAATGCTCTAAGTACCCATAGCTTCCCGTAGGAGGGTTATTGCTGTCAGTGCACCTCACGTGGTACACCGTAGGCATTACTTTCGGGTCTTTGCAGCAGGGCCCTTCGGCCCCTAACTGCAACCTCTCATTTCATTTTACTGTACCTCCGTTCATATTCTTTTTCTACATGTCATACGAGAGAAGGTCGAAAAGTATAGCTTAGTTTAACCAGACCACTGAGGTGATTAACAGCTTTCCTAGGGCTTATTGTGGGATCCGAACCACATTATATCGAGAAATGAATTTCTAATCACCAGAAACAGATTCCTTGTTGGCAGAGCGGGGAATCGAACTCGAGGCTACCGAATCGGTAGGCGAGCGCGTGAACCGCTCGTCCAACGAGGAACTAAGAGAGAGAGAGAGAGAGAGAGAGAGAGAGAGAGGCCACAACTCGACCTTAGAGACATAATACGTATCGACGGAGCCATGTGTGTGTATTGGCCAGTTGTCAACACGGTATTTGGTGACGTCACATCACAATCCACGTGTGTGTGTGCATAGCCTAAAGAGAGGTGTTTACCGGGATACTTGTTTTCCGTCCCTGTTTGCTCTTGACATTCAAACAAAACTAGGAAAACGGAAGCTGTTAAAGTGATTATGGAAACACCAGCGCTACCATTTACTCTCGGCCTTGCCGTATTGACTCTTGGAATAATGTCCTCTCTGTTGACGATTTTCGGTAAATAAATAGAAACGTCATTTGCTTTATTTTTATAACAGCAGAAGAAAATTATTTTCACTTTTGGTTCATTGTTGTTTCTTTTAATTTTTTCTTTTTGTTTTGCAGTCATTTCCAATGTGGTTTGAATTAAACGCGACTGCCTGTCACGAACTGGGTTTATTCCCTCAACATAGAATTTCCAATAAATTGTTTAAAATGGTAGAAATAAATTTTCAGAAAAACCAGCTTCCTCCACGAACTTCAAAATATCCTCTCCCAGAACTCAGGAAAGACGATGATTACCATCTTCATCAGTGAACTCTGAGAAGAAACGATTTCGTAAGTGCCCAAGGTTGGGCACCGAACAATATTACGAAAGACACTTTCGACTGAATGAATTCTTGGCATGGGAGAATTCTGATACAAACTTAGCGATGCAGAGTACAACGCAAAAATTTTGAAATATGTTATAATCATCTGGAAAGCAGAAATAGAGTAATAGAGAGTCTTCTGTTGATGGAAAATCAAGTTCCAATGATTTTCTCATCAGATTTTTAAATGAATCCTGCCTTCCACTTCTGGAGAGGACATTCCGCTTCAATGGTGCCCTCACAGAACTGGCCTCCCTAAGGATCTCACCAGGTATGCTTCCCCAGCCTGGCAGGATACCTATACCTTCCTCCGAGGAAGCGGCCTCTGGGTCACCATACTCTTTTTGCTTTCTCTTACCCGGCTTTTCAAATGACACTTGCTCTCTCTTGAAGGCTTTCAAGACGATTGGAAGCATCACGCAGATCGTTCCTGGAGACTATATGGATTTCGGCGCATGCGCGAATGGTGTTGTTGTTCCTCTCGTCCTGCCAGGATCTGGCGACAGAAGGATTCCTAAATGTCACCAAGTGGTAGTTTTGGGCATCCAAAACCATCTCTCATCAACTTAGAAAGCACCCCGGGTTCTCTTCCTTTTATTTCGTGTAAATTCTTAAAAAAAGGAAAAATCAATAAATTTAGCGAAAGAGAGAGAGAGAGTATATATACACATGCATATAAATTGCTCACCACATAAATGTAGGACACGAATGACAGCTGACCTATTAAGTCCGAAACGGGGTCTTTTGTTGTCCGACAGAAGCAGGTGTTTTTTTTAATGGGGAAAGAGGGCGATTGGTGGCATCATTTAGCGGCGGCGTAATTGTTTCTAGGCCTAGTGTCGTCGTCAAGGTGTTGGTGACATTTATGATTTGTAGGCCTAGTATCGGGGTTCCCTTGGTTAGAGATAGGCGCAGTGACTTGTGTCTTGTGAGATTTTGTGAGTGGTTATTATTGTTATTATTATTATATTCGTAATGCTAAAATGTTTGAATGTAGTACTAGACCCATACCAGCAAATGTGTTATTATTATTATTATTATTATTATTCGTAATGTTAAAATGCTTGTATGTAGTACTAAGCCTATATCAGCACTAGGCCTATATGTATAATTATTATTCGTAATGTTAAAATGTTTGTATGTAGTAGTACTAGGCCTCTATCAGCACTAGGTCTATATGTGTTATTATTATTATTCGTAATGTTGAAATGTTTGTATGTAGTACTAGACCTATGTCAGTACTAGACCTATATATGTGATAAATGCGAAAAATACCCGTTTAGTGATATCTACGTAAAAATCGTTCATGAAAATCTAACAAATAGACGAATATTGACTTTACGTGAGCAACAATGCAAGGTGAAATATCACTCTGGTATAGTACGGTGCCTGAGAGAAAAGTAGTCATGGTACGTCAGCTGTTTCTCATGAACTTCGTTTTTTTCTTTTTTGGCCATGCCACACCTAATCTCCTCTCAAATCCTGATGCCCACCCCCCCTAGTGATGTAATATAATTCCTATATTCACGTGGAGAAGCGTAGAATGCCATTAACTTTTAAAATGTGCTAAAATGGAGTGTTCTTTTCATGCCCATTCGTGACATGTGTGAGAAACATGATTCCTGAGATAGTCCCAGAGAGAGAGAGAGAGAGAGAGAGAGAGAGAGAGAGAGAGAGAGAGAGAGAGAGAGAGAGAGAGAGATTCTTTGCCATGTTTAGGCAAACTATTAATGCTTCTCTGCAATGAGCCTTGATGATTCCTTCCGGCCTGAATACTAAACTCAGTTCAAAACTATCGTCGAAATCACTTAACAGAGCAATATATAGCATTTGACAAATTTAGCAGAGCAGAGAAACTCTCGGAAGAGACGATCAATTATATAGCAATCTTGCAACTCGGGCGAAGATACGTGACGTAAATGCGACGATGCAATTGCTAATACTCATCGTCGAAAATATCGGTAAACGGCGAGTGATGCTAATTGAGCGATTCTGATAATGGGGGGTTGTTAGCGGGGGGGGGGGGGGGGTGGGGGGGGGGGGGGGGGGGGGGGGGGTGTATGCTGCCGATGCCGGCGAGATCAGACCCGCTCTAATCGTATGGGGGTAGGAATTAGCGAGGTAACGATAAAGTTACCTTACCCGTTAGCCCTTTGGTAACGGTTGAGTAATCAGAAATCATATATTCGTTACCATTGGTAACGATAATTGTGATTAGATGGTTATATATATATATATATATATATATATATATATATATATGTATATGTGTGTGTGTGTGTGTGTAGGGTTTTATATGATTATAAGAATATATATTTGATATATATATATATAAATCATATCTATCTATAGTAGCTATATATATGCACTCTTATATATTGATATATATATATAATAGGAACTAATATACTAACCTATATTATATTATATATTATATCTATATAGATATGTATATACATAGCTATATATATATATATATATATATATATGGTATATATATATATATATATATATATATCTATTGTATAGCTATATATATACATAGCTATATATATATATATATATATATATATATATATATATATATATATATATATATATATAGCTATATATATATATATATATATATATATATATATATATATATATATATATATATATATATAGCTATACATATATATATATATATAATATATATATATATATATATATATATATATATACATATAGCTATACATACATACTATATATATATATACATATAATAAATATATATATATATATATATATATATATATATATATATATATATATATAGTATATATATCGTTACCTCGCTCATTAGCGGCCGCTTCCATCGTTACCTGGCAACCCAAAGTTACCATCACCTGGTAACGAACGTGACGATGCAACTTGCCGGTCATGACTAATTCCTACCCCCATTGACAAAATCGCCCAGTTATTATAGCACCTGCGTCCCGTATCTTCGGCCCAGAGTTGCCAGCTACTATATAATTGATCGTCTGCTACGGGACTTCCCGAACTCTGTGGCATTTTGTAAATATCATTGCTCTTTTGAGCGATTTGGACGATAGATTTGAATTGAATGTGGAATTCAGGTCAATGGTCAAGCACTGGGACCTATGAGGTCATTCAGCGCTGAAACGGAAAGTGACAGTAGAAAAGGTTTGAAAGTTGTAACGGGAGGAAAACCTCAAAACAGTTGCACTACGAATCAACTGTTATATGAGAGTGTGGAAAGTAAGATGGGGGAAAGAAAAGATGGAAGGAGGTACAGTAAAAGGAACGAAAGGGGTTGCAGCTAGGGGCCGAAGGGACGCTGCATAAAACCTCGAGTAATGCCTACAGTGCACCGCGCGAGGTTCACTGACGGCACTAACACCCTACGGGATTGGAAGATAGAATAATAATAATAATAATAATGTAATAATCCACAGTTATATTGTAAATTGTATGGGTTTGCTAAATAAAAAGTGTAAGTTATTTACATACTAATACAGTATACTATGTAAGTGTGGATTTTTATTACATAACAGGTATCCAAAAGTTTGTTAATCTCTTATAATAATAATAATAATAATAATAATAATAATAATAATAATAATAATAATAATATATAACCAAGGAACCTCTGGCTTTAATATTGTGGTTTTTAATTTTCATATAATAATAATAATAATAATAATAATAATAATAATAATAATAATAATAATAATAATAATAATAATATTTAGCAGAATGCTCGACATTAATGTAGTACATGCGGGCGCCCGCAAATGCCCGACTGGGTCAGAAATTCATCGGCTAAGCGGAAAGAAGAGAGAGAGAGAGAGAAGAGAGAGAGAGAGAGAGAGAATGTGGTCTTAACACATCCTCCTCGTGCAACATCGCCGGTTTCATATTTGTGCGTGATTGTTTATCTCAAAGTCATCTCTCTCTCTCTCTCTCTCCATCGCGTTGAATGTTCTATTCCCCGTAGGTTGGTAAATAGCGCCATTAGAGCAAGGCATTTTATTACTTAAGCCTCTATGCAGCCGCGCCTTTCGGCCCCTATAACTGCAACCCCTTTAGTTCCTTCTGCTGTACCTCCTTTCATATTCTCTTTCTTCCACCTTACTTTCCACCCTCTCCTAACAGTTGATTCACTCTGCAACTGTTTTAAAGTTTTCCTCCTGTTTACGCCTCTCAGTTCAATCAGGATGTTCTATCTGACTTCGGGGCCGTGGGCATTTGATCGCATAGAGGCTTCATTTTTCGCTAATCATTTTAGGCTGAAACAAACATTCGGTTATTACAAAGTAACTTTCACTGCTTCGTACTGTGACCATTAGACTTATTTTTGGTCGAGATGATGAATGTGAACCTCGATATTTTTTTAAAAAGTACATCAGTATCATTTTTCTATTTCAGGTCTTTGTAGGACGACAATCATGGAAAGTTTCGTAGCTGTCATCTTTCTCTTCGTCACCGGAAGCTTTGTTAGACAAGGAACCGCTTCTCCAGCTGCTCCCGTGAGTTGTCTTTTTGGTCTATTTTTGTTAAG
Organism: Macrobrachium nipponense; assembly: GCF_015104395.2. Taxonomy (NCBI): domain Eukaryota; kingdom Metazoa; phylum Arthropoda; class Malacostraca; order Decapoda; family Palaemonidae; genus Macrobrachium; species Macrobrachium nipponense. Next base: position 4,316,613 of record NC_061091.1, on the reverse strand, counting down.
TCGATCTAGAGAGAGAGAGAGAGAGAGAGAGAGAGAGAGAGAGAGAGAGAGAGTAAAAGTACATATTTGTATAAACGTGATGAGCTCGTAGGGTCCTCATTGTCTTCATTCATCCTTGTTACGAAACCCGAGAGGTCCGCTACAAGTTCGATATCAAAATAAACAAAAAGAATTCAACACCAACAGTTGAAACTGGGGATACGAATATAGAAAGATACACAAACAGAACAAATGTTTATTTAAAAGCTTACTAACAAAGATAAATGCAGAATAATTTCTCCTATTTACATAATAAAAGTAAAATCTTACGCTGCGTGAACTCGGGAAACAGTGAGCTAATGAAAATACTTGCAAATCAATCAGTTTTGCAGCTGTCGGAAATCAATGCCCGAAGCGGAGTCTTCACAAAAGGAGAACTGTAACTTCAGACGTCTTCTTGACTCCGTATTGCAGAAAACAAAATCTATTCTTGATACTCGAAGGACAGGTTACTCCTCAAAACCAACTTGTAGGACGTTTCTACTCTGAAGGCTTGCTCTACGTCGGAATATCTCCATTTCCGGATATGGACGACTTGACTCGACTCGGACCACTTTCTCGAGCGCCTTCTACTCTTATCCTTCGTCTGTTCCATCTTCTCTTGTCTCTCTCTGATGATCTCTCACTGATAATCTCTGTTGCTCTCTGCTGGTCTCTCACTGATGATCTCTGCTCTGATCTATCTGATCCCTCAGGGCATATATATATATATATATATATATATATATAATATATATATATATATATATATATATACAGTATATATATACGGCAAACTGGGGTGGGGCTGAAGGGAGCGGAGCATAACAGCGAACGTCACAGGAACTTTTAGAAGGATCTAGACGAAATGTTGCATCATAATCCGCTGCGTTCCTCACGACATGTCAGCACCTGTTGAGTTCCATATCCCACCGGGGGATTCTAGAATAATCATGAGAACAGGCGCCTCCAACGCGTGCACGAATGCCTCCTTGCTGCAGAACTTCTCGAAGGAGATGCGTTTTCCTTTCTTTATCATTCTTTGCTATAAAGCGATTACCATGGCAATCCTTTCCTTCAGTTTTGTGGGGTGCAACTATATCCTATAGTAGATTCACATCACCCGTGCATCTCATGCCTAGGCCAGTCCCTTACGACGCTCCTGATTAGCTGTTGATAAGCCAATCACAGGGCTGGAAACGCTCAGTCTCTCGAGAGTGTTCAAATAGGCAGGATGTATGTTCCACCTCTCCTGAGGGAAGGGGCCGGAAACTCTCAGTCTCTCTCTCGAGTTCACATAGGCATGATGTATGTTATACCTCTCCTGAGGGATACGTCTTCCCTCAGAAAAGGTGGAACACACGTAATACCTATGTGAAGTTTCGAGAGAGACTGAGAGTTTCCAGCCCTGTGATTGGCTGATCAACAGCCAATCAGGAGCGTCGTAAGGGACTGGCCTAGACATCAGATGCACGGGTGATGTGAATCTACTGTAGCCTGTCACAGTAACACTTCTTCAATGCCTTAAATTCAACTAGAACAACTTCATTAACGGACAAAATTTTGATGAATATTTTCTTTTCACGCCATGAAAATTCAGCACAGAGTAATTAATCTGTAGTATAACTTTTAATGCAATATTGGAAGTAGTACGCATATTTTTGGACAATACAATTTCATTAGATCATAAACGAAGCTACTGTTAAGTGCTCATGTTATCAAAATGTAGGATAAATCAAGCGTCTTCATCATAGGACACTGGATTAATTCTGATATTCATTAACATTTGGTCCTTTGTATTGCTGTGGAAGAAAACTGGAACTTTTAGTCTGTTCAAATTTAAGGTTTGTTGATGACTGACAGCCGCTCTCTGTATATTTTGTTCAGTTACGTTTTTATACTCTCAGTTATAAGTGGAAACAGAATAATTGAACAGAAATATATCCTCTAAATTCAGGAGATCAAACGTGCTAAATTCTACGGAAAATTAGCCTATTCTTTCACCAACGAAGAAGGCAAGAAAAAAGTTAAAAAGTTACATTTTATTACAAATTAATTTTCTGTGGTATTTAACATGCATTATTTTTTTTTTTTCATTCTAATAAATTAATCATACATATCCTATCTTAAAATTCGTGTACCTTTTAATCAACGCGAAACACCTTTTTTCAGACCCTTTCCTATCCCCCCAACAAGAACATCAACAAAGTAAGGTTTACTCCCCGAGTAAGTGAACAGACGCAGAATTAATTCTCACTCATACGTCATTTCTCGTAGCATCATTTTTCATTATACTTTTTCAGCTAGACCTGATAATGCGCTGTCTTTCTTTTGTCTGTCACCGTATTCTTGACTTGTAACCTGCCGCAGTAACTACTGGTAAATTCCTACTGGAATTCATACAACTGTAATGAATTCCAGTAGGAATCGTCGATCATCCTTCTTGCCAGACTTGTTGATAGTATGAGGAGGACAGGAAGCACACTGGAAAGATATTACGCAATTTTACCTTCACACTACTAAATATATTCGTCTTGTGCAATAAAATATCAGACTCTATATGTCAGTATATTGTGTCATTATTCAATAGTATCCCTACACTTTGAATAATATCGTTCAAAGCAGAATATTGCGCGATAACGTAGGGGAAACCTCTTTGATGTCGTTAACATATTGTGTCGTTAGTCAACACTATCCCTACGCTCACAATCATATTGTGCAAAGCAGAATATTGCACAATAACGTAGGAAAAAACTCTGATGTCGTCAATATATTGTCATTATTCAATACTATCCTACACTTTCAACTATATTGGGCAGCGCAGAATATTGCACAATAACGGAAACTGTAATAAACATCAATGGTTGCTGAGATCCTGAAGGTATTTGATAGACGAACACACATTGGACGACCTGTGATTGACAGACAAGTCGCAAATCAGCAACCTGTTCGTGACAGATAACCGCAGAGATCGTTCAGGCAGGTGTTAACCGCAGAGATCGTTCAGGCAGGACAACGAAGACCCGCCCAGAGTCAAAGTAATAGGGTCTGCTCAACTCGGCAGTGGGGGCGGAGCTAATACTGTGACGTCAGAAGAGTAACACTACTCGTGCTTCTCCATTGAATTATTTAAAGAAGCTTTAGTTTTTATACATTTAATCCATATCGCATGGTTTTTTGTGATAAAATCTGATAAAACCTGTAAAGAGGTAACATGCTTGATGTTTTTTATTAACCATTCAAAGTATACAGGGTCTGCTCAACTCGGCAGTGGGGGCAGAGCTAATACTGTGACGTCACAAGAGTAAAACACCAGCGTTTCTCCACTGAATTACTTAAAGAACCCTTAGTTTTTATACATATAATCCATGTCGCGTGGTGTTTTTCATAAAATCTTGATGATAAAATCTGTAGAGGTCACATGTTTGATTTTTTTTAATACCCATTCTCTCATTTAGTCACCAAACCTTGTTTTATTGCACAAAATATACCAGTTTGAACACACAGCTACTCCAGCTTTCTTCATATGTTTATTCTTTACTTATTTATTTACTTACCTATATACTGGTTTGCTGTATTCTCTTCAAGTCCATTTCTTTTAACATGACAACTCTCTCTCTCTCTCTCTTTCAGGTAGTAATATTATCAATATTTTAAATAATTCTTAAGAAATGTATTTAGTTCTGTCACTGTGTTCATACCTCACTTTGAAAAGCAACTTTTTTTATGATAAAGGTTAGAATGAAAGCTTAATTAAATTTTCCAAATCTTATTGTGAATACTTATTGTTATGCAATAAATACAAAGAAAATGTGGTACAGGCAGTGTAAAAAATGGCAGTTGGATTTTCACGACTTGGCCACAAAAAAGAAAACGATATCAAAAGTATAAGAATTACATCATATACGATATAAGGTATCAAAGGAATAAATGATGAAGAAAATGATACAGGGAACACATTTCCAGCAAATTTCTCATTAGCACTTCATATCACATAAATATACTTCCGAACACACAAGTTTACATATAACACAAACTGTATACATAAAGGTATTAATTATGCATGCCTCAAACGATTATAATATTTTCGAAAAAAGTACAAAAAGTCATTCGTCAGTCTGGCTGGATGTATCTGATGACGTTTCACAAGGGGCGGGGCTAGATTTCAGATCTCTCACGAACGCTTAATTTTTTTTTATAATTTTTGCGTGCGTAGATAATATTTTCTGTGCACGATTATGGATTTGAAAATAATTGTAATTGTAGTGTGTCATATACCAATTGAAAGGGGATTCCTCGTATTTTTACATGGTATATGGCAAAACGTAATAAGATGAAAAACTATGTAAGAAAAATGTGGTAAATATTTACATAAAATTAAAAACTTTTGGTCCGTCTTTGACCTAGAATTCCTCGAAAATTTCTGAGAACACCTATCAATTTTATTTATGCATTATATTGTAAATTTTATCAGCTTTCTAATCCATTTTTCAGTTTCTTTCTATCATCATCCCTTAGTTAGATACGTTACGAAACGTGAATGTATGTAGGTTGACTGATGCAGTAATTGCACATTTTTGTGTGCGTAGATAATATTTTCTGTGCGCGCTTGTGGGTTTGAAAGTAATCGTAATTGTAATGTGCTATATATAATTTGAAAGAGAATTCTTCGTACTTTAACGTAGTATACGGCAACATGCAATAAAAGGAAAATTTATATAAAAAAACGCCATCGCAAAAATAGTTATATGAAAATGTTATCGTAAATATAGTTTCATAAAGATATGGTCCTTTTGTAACTGATGACGTTTCACAAGGGGTGGGGATAGGATTTAGTTCCGCCTCGTGAGCAGACCCTATATATTTTGACCCTGCCTAGGACGACCTGTGATTGACAGACAAGTCGCAAGTCAGGAACTTGTTCGTGACCGATAACCGCAGAAATCGTTCAGGCAGGGCAACGAACCCCTGCCCAATTTCGTAGTTAGTCACATTCATACTCGTTATAGACGATGGGTGCATTAACAATCTTAGTAACCTGATGCAACGGTTAGCCATGATTATACTTACTGCAGCCGCTCCTGAGGTCTCACAGACCTCACGCTGGGGCATTAACTGACAGTGAGAATCAGAGTACGTGCCTTTTCTATGTTAATATTGAACATTACACAACATTTACACAATCATATTGTGCATATGAAGGAATCTTTATCTCCTCTGTTTGATTTATATGTATGCATGTATGTATATTACCTATATTCAGGTAGGTGTCCCGATGTCCATCTTGGATGAAGGAATGAAATTCTCTCCTGTCTGGTTCACTAAGTCGCCCCCCCCCCTCCTTTTTTTTTGCGAAAACGACAGCTTTAGCAACATCAAGTTCACCATCATTGTATAATTCATATTAAACACTGTATATTGAAAACAAATCAGTCTCACACAGCATTTCTTAATAATATAATAAGCAGTGTTATCATACGTCTGGCAAGAAGTGACCGTTTTCTCTTCGATGGTTTTGGTTGATCAGCATTCAACTCATAGCTTTCAATTCATAATGGCGCTTTTTGTTCCATTCTGGTGTTATAGAAGTAATGGAACCCTCTTCTAGAAACATTAATTTCAATTTAAAGAGGGTTACCGTATTTCTTTGTGACGATTTATGTGTTGTATTTGCGTTGTATAGTTCTGCTTTCCATTTTCAAACAGCTCTTCACAGTATTGGACGACTTGACTTCCATCAAGTTTTTAATTAAGTCGATCTATTTTTTTTTTTATTTATCTTCACACTAATTATGCGGTGTGATCAAACCCGTTGCCGATACATTGTCGGTTTTCCAGCCCTTTATTCCAAGTTTTGCGGGAAATGGTGATAAAGATGGTGACTTCTTGCAAGACATAGGTTGGCATTGTCTATAGTTTTAAGAGAGAGAGAGAGAGAGAGAGAGAGAGAGAGAGAGAGAGAGATGTGGGTGGGAGGGGGATAACAACATCTAAAGAATAGAAGCTTAAGATTACTTGTATTTGAGAAGAAATGACAATAATTACAAAGTACAAGAAACGTTAAACGAACCGAGAATACTTCTCGGGACCAAGTAGACTAATTAGAACTATAGTAAGTAGTTCCGGGTGTTGGTCGTCTAGGAAAGGAGATGAAACGAAGAAATAGTTACTTAAAAGAAAACGAACGTCTGTTGTTTAGACGAAGAACGAGCTGTTGTGGTGGTGGGGGGGAAGGGGGGGGGGCTGGGGGGGGGGGAAGATTTTAGGAACCGCCTTAAGAGGAGGTTGCTCCAGATTTCCGATCAATCAACATCCTCCATTACACCGAGTTTACGATATAACATGATGGAACTTTTTATGCAGTTACTCACAAACAACATAGAAATCTCACGTGCTTTCATATGAGAAACTCTTGAGGACTGGGGCTGAGCAGACATGAAAGATCAAATAAGTCCAATTGTAAGACTCACGTGCTCTACCATTTTTAAAGGGTTTTCACCCTAATCTCCGTTGCTATTTGCCACCAACCTTGGCTGAGTTATCCAACCATTGGCCTAATATCGCCGGTATCAGCATATTTCCCGGTGGTCATTCTCTCTTATGATATATACACTTTTATGTATATGGGAATCACCTGCGGGATTGTACTAAACATGCCGCAAGGGTGGATAGGATACCTAAATACCGAGTTGAAATGGTCGGGGGTCACTAGGAAAGATTATTGTGAAATTTTTTAGCTGGATTCGTTCAGCTTCTTTTAAACGTACCATGTGGACTGTTGGGGGTTGGGGGGATCGTGCCCATAGGCTGGCGTCGTTTTGGCATAGTCCTGCCTTTTCCATTTCCCTGAAGATTTGTTTGGCGTGGGTGAGTTTTTTCTGGGACTATCTAAAGGTGGACATGTTGTGCTTTGCTGGTTTAGTCAAGTCTGCAGGTCGTCTTGGCCAGCTAGAATGTCACAGAGAAAAGTCACGATAACCTTCCATCCTTCAAACAACTTTGGGTAAAATAGCCAGTTCTGGCTTGCTCATTGCGCACGAGTGCATTTATTTGTTAAAATCCTCAGGTTTAGGTGTTAAGTGATACGAAAGTTAGGGTAATATTCCTATAAAAACGGTTGTGAACGTTAATGGATCAGTTCTACTAACTTTTTTCATGTCTGATGGGTTCCAGTCCTCAAAAGTTTCTTATGTAAAAGTTCATGAGATTTCTATGTTGTTTTTCGTATGTGCACAAAAGTTACATCAACATACTTAATAGGTAAATAAAAGTATATATATATATATATATATATATATATATATATATATATATATATATATATATATATATATATATATATATATATATATCGACTTTTATTAATTCTATATATATATATATATATATATATATATATATATATATATATATATATATTAGGGCTTGTGCCTTGTATGATAAGGCGCCTATGAGGTAATGTTAGACTTGCGATAATCTATACGCTAAGTCGGTTGGTATTGCACTTCCATCTTCAATGGAGTGTCTTGGGGTTTGTAGATCACTTACGAAGTCCGGTATTATCTTGTTGGTTATTACGACGATGTGTTAAACTCATGGTTCGGTGAGGAGGTTCTTGTAGAAAACACGAAGTATAAAAATAGATATATTCTTCTGAAGTTTTACATGCTGAAGATCAGATATGATTGTACAAGTCTTCTAATAACGATAGCTTGATCGCTTCTGCCAATGATGATGGCTAATCCTATTCCTCTACATGATAAAGCTTAGGTAAAGAGGTACAGGTCTTCTAATGACGATAGAATCACTCTGTGCTGCCTGTTCTACATCTCTGTTACAAGTTATGAAGGAACAGACAGTAGTTCGAACATATGAACATACATACAAATGACATAGTTTCATACGAACACACAATCAAAATGAGACACGCTACAGATCACGTAGGCCGTTTGAATTATAGGTCGGGGTAGTTGTCTCAAGCAGGGAGCTTGGACTGTTTCAAAACAAATGAATGACCACAGATGACGGCATGTCAACTTAGCCTACATACTTATTGTATACGTCATCTTTAGCGTCTCTAGTCTGATCACATTCCTGCAAGCAATCTTTTATATATATGGACTAACATTCCAATATTATTTATTATGTAAACACTTACATTCAGCTCGGTCAGCTACCAAAACCAACTACTGAATATTAGGTACTAAACTTGAAACTTTACTTTGCATTTGACTTATAGGAGTGTGATACAGACACTATGTGAATACTATATATATATATTAGTTAATTAAAAATAAAATTCATGGTGTACATGAATTGATTCAAGTAATAAAATATAAAACAATGATATTGGTAAATAATAGTGATCACGTGATATATAATGATACAGTTTTTTCACTTCATCTCATTAAGATACATATGCTACAGAAAATACTAATGTACTCTGATAATTGCATAGAATGAAGATTAACATGATAAAAATCATATTTTAACTGATAAAAAATTTCATATATGAATTGATAAAATTATTAATGTTTATGCTGATTGATTCGTTGATTTCTGATTCATTAATCAATATACTAACTCATATATAACTGCAGATATTGGTAAGATGAAAGGTAACAGATTGATTATAGGCTACCTGAATGTTTTATACATATGTATATGGATTCATATAATTATGATTAATATATGTGCACTTTAAATAGATTCCTATTGCGTACACGCAAAGATATATTTCGATTCCGTTATTTATGATCATTTATATAATAGATTCCTAGTGCGTACACCGCAAAAAAAATATATTTCGATTCTGTTATTTATGATCATTTATATATAGGATACATGATACTTTATATATATAGGATACATGACCGAGGTTATACTACTTCACATTTAACTAGCTTTCGAACAAATTTTCGTCCATTACACAGTTCCAGACAACTACCTATAGCCCAATGAAACGGCCTATTTCACAGGGTTAAAACAAGGGGAAAAATTTGCCTGGGCGGGTCCAACGTTCTATTTTGCGCTCATACTTATTCTCTGCATCCTAAGCTACACGATTACGTTCGCGATGAATAAAAAAAACATCCCCAGCACGAGTCCTTCGCTAGCAAAGTAGAGTTGAATATCCTTCGGGTCGTAATTGTCGGAAGTATGTCCCTTTCGTAGTCGATTTCCGACAGTCGCTGGAGCATTCCGCATGAAAACGAGATTAACGACGAGATACGGTGTCGGTCGAAGAAGTCCATGAAATTCCTTTCACATTGTAGGCGGTTGTTACTTGACTGTAGTCGTCCGCTGCGACGAACGATTTTTTGAAGTTGCGATGTGAAACTCTCGTACTGCAGGATACTGTAACAGGTTCCATTAATCAGCCTGCAAGTGAAATTATACTTGTCACAAGGGCAAAGTAAATTCAGACGACATCCAAATACAGGGGAGGGGAGAGAGCCATTTAGACCAGACGTAACCCACATGAATTCGCTGATATTTTGGAATTCAAAAGAGTCCGCTGTACAAACTTTTTTATCCATGGCATTAACAATGAGTGAACCTATCCAGGTCTATGATGACTTGTAAAAATATCCATAATTATAAAAAATAAATAGATATCATTACGAATCTCAAAGAAAATTCGATATTACTGGTAGTAAGTTACTAGACAAAGAAGTGGAAAACGGAGCTAATTGTAAGATTGTCAGGCAACATAAGAGTCAAAGAGAAGATTCATCATGATTCTGTATTTCTTTATGCTAACTGAAATTAAGTTGTGATAAAATCTGATCCTATGTGCCCTAACAAAAGTTTCATATTCAATTTTCTCGCGCGCATCCTCTGAGGTTAACTTTTAAAACATTATTAATAGGTAGGAGATGCAACGAAAAAACCCACTATGTAACTAATTTCTAAATAAACTTTGTAATTATGTTAAATTAAATATTCCTTATTCAAACTGATGAAAAAGGTTTCCATACAAATTCTATATATATTATTAGCCCTGTATAAGATTCATATAGGATTATTCCATAGATAACATTTTCACTTCTAGACTTCCTGACTTTAAAATCTCTTTTATTTTATTTTATTTATTTATTTATTTATTATTATTATTATTTTTTTTTTTCATTGACTACGAATATAAATCACCGGGACAGACAATATGTCAGTAGGTTTTGGATATGTGTTTGAACTTTTAGCTTATTTGTCATTACTAAAGCATTAAGTTAGAGTTCAAATCTTTACGCATATATATTTGGATATTTAATAACCTATGGTTACGTTTTGCTTATTGATTTTATCGTGATTCCTTTTTTATTATAATTTGTAACCCTTCCGACTTCTTACGGAGTGTATTATATTGACTCCACTTGTATCCATATTTTATTTTATTTTTTTATATTTATTTATTTATTATATATATATATATTTGATAAATTAATGGTTGGCTTGAATATGTGGAAGAGTGTTCCAGCTGCGTACCGTATAAGGCTACTTGCGGTATCAAGATATGAATGATAAAGGTATTTAAAACCGCGAGAACCGCTATAATCCAGTTCGGATCCAATATCACGAGTTGTACTTGTAAGACATTGTCACTTTTTTATTTATCTCTTATTCTACCAAACCGATTGACTCTGGGTGATAGAATATATTATTGGTTTTCTTAATGGATAGGAATTCACACAACGCGTTATGGAGATTATTATTGATTTACACCACCCGAGTCACATTATCATGTGTTGAATTCCATGTTTACTGATTTAGCACTCATAAATATTCCTAATGCACTCAATTGCGGTGTTTGTTTTTAGTGCTATTCATTCTATATAACGTGTCAAGGAACTATTAACACTAAGAAGTGTTTATTCCCTCTTGTCAGACTCGTTAATTCTGGTTAATAATTCTACGTATATTCTTTCAAGGATTGATTTGGCACAGGATAGGCCCTTAACTGACAGGTGTCTTAGTGTGTCCCTTGTTTTCATGACACGTGTTACAATCAGTTATGTGCTTTTTAAATTTTTTGTAAGCATTGTAGGCCAGTAAAAATAGTGATTTGGCTTTCTGTGACATAGTAGGGAACCCTGGATGACGGAATGCAACCAGTTTATGACGATTGGTATGAAAGAGATTATTACTACTACCTGGTCGTTAGTCATCTGCTGTGTTCTTCGGGTTTTCCTCGTCACGGACCTACATATAATATTACATTTGATTACATTATTCTGATACACATACTTTAAATATACTTTTGCTTTAGGGTTTCTGCTCGAAGTGTTTATTGTTTTTTGCTTAGCCGCTGACCCTGTTTCTGTTCGAAGTGTTTATTATTTTGGTTATGTCTGTTGACTCTTGCTTTGTTCAGTTTGTAACAGTTCTGCGCTCCGACCCAGATATTCAATGCTCGCGATCTCTTGGGTTAAGGAATTTTCTTGTTTAGATACGGTTTTAACAATAAGCACGGATATTTCTATATTTTTTAGTCTAATTAATGGTTCTTTGCAGTATGGTGCGGGATTGCGGGATAATGCGTCAGCTATGATAATTGCTTTCCCAGATAGATATCTTATCTTGGCTCCAAAGACCTGAATGATCATTTGTCACCGAGTTCCTTTTGGACTGTGATTAAAGCCTTTGAAAAAACTCGGTAAAGGACTCATGTTCAGTAAGGACTTTATCAGGATAGCCATAGATTATGAACTTAAAATGTACTAGTGAGTTAAAGATACCTAGCCCTTCCTTGCCTATTACTGTATATTTACTTTCAGAGGGCTTTAGTTTACGTGAATAAAAAGCTATAGGAAAGAACTGTTTATCATATTGCTGAAGTAGTATCCCTCTTACCCCTTGGTCTGAGGCGTCTGTTGCAATGAAAAAAAAATTCCTTATTTAAATCAGGGATTTTTAAGTTAGGTAAGCTGCATTATTCCGCTTTTAAGATATCGAACGCCTGTTGATGCTTTTTAGACCATAATCAATCTACGCTCTTCTTCGTAAGATCTGTTAAAGGAGCTGTCATGATTGAAGAGTTACATATTTGCATACGATTGTAATACCCACTACAGCGCAAAAGTGCTGTATCCCCCTTTTACGTTAATAAGTACCGGAAAGTTATGAATAGCCGGCACCTGACCATGGACTACTTTAAGACCTTGACTAGACACATAAAACCTAGATAAACATGTTCGGTTTTAAAAACTCACATTTATATATTTTACTCTGAGACTATTTGTCTTTGTCTCTGTAGCACTAGCTCTAGTTTATGTGAATGTACTTCTAAGGTATTTAGAAAAGATTACAAGATCATCCATATAGGCATGTAGGTTATGACCCTGAAAAGTCTCCAAACACTATATTGTAATTGGGGTGCAACGTAAGCCGGAGGCATACGTAAAAATTGATAATGTCCCCTGAGTGTGCTGAAAACTGTGTATGAGGTACAATCACTTAGGTAATGGTATCTGGTAAAAGCTTTTAAGTAAGTCCAAGTTGGTGAAAAAAAAAAAAAAATTTATTCTAACCTAACAGAGATAAGATGTCGTCGGTACATGGCACTGGAAACTATCGGGAGTCGTTTCCTTGTTTAAGCGTCAGAAATCTACGCAGATACGCCAAGTCCGATCTTTTATGGCATGACGTTTGAGGGAAAAATTATATGGGCTTATTTGATTTCCTAATGACTCCTATTACTAACATTTTTCAACTTCGTCATTTATCTCTATTTTGAAATTTCATTGGGGTTCTACACGAAGGTACGTATATAGCTTTATGTTTGTCCTTAGACCGTATTTTGTTTTCAATGACATCCGTTTTTCTCCCAGAGATCACTCGCTAGTGGAGAAACTTCCTGGTATTCAGGTAGAAGATAAAAAAAAAATTCTGCTGAATCCTCTGCTTGAATGACTTTACGGATATTACTTTAGATAGATTATCAGAGAGATTCATCCACGACTGGTTGGGCGTGATTAAAAATTAGCAACAATAAAAAATGCGATATTTATAACTTCCGTATCCACGATATGTATACTTTTAGGGCTTTGTTCGCGGAAATCGTTATATTTCAGAGTGTCGGGAAGGATTAAAATTTCATTTCCCAGCAAAGTCTTTTTACACGCACTAAGACATTCGAGGGTGCATGCTTCTCGAGAATTTGCGTGCAAACTACGACTGCGGTTGTGGAGAATTCTGTTGGGTCATTTGAACAATGTGCGATTTATGAGACAAATGTATAGTTCCTTTATATAAGTTATTATTTGAATAACTGTCTCATTTTTGTTCAAACGGATTTTAATATGTTTTGAAGGTTTATAGGATTTCCCTTTGATAAACACGCCTTATTTTGCAGGATGTAAGATAATATTTTGTATACCCCTAGATGAATCTTACAATTACACTAGATACAGATCAATGTTTTTTTATAACTATAGAGGTATCTGTAAACGCTCGCTTATCCGGACTTCTCATTAGGGAAGTTCGAACAACAGACGGTGAGTCCGTAAATACAGGATATTACGTGTACTAAAGGAATAAAACAAGATATTCTAATTTTTACGGCGCGTACAGTTGGGCTTTATCCACCACTACTTATAATAACTTACGTATTAAAAAAAAACGAAAACCTGCTCTGATTACTTTATACGGTCGTGTGTTTCATAGGAAAAATCCTTTTTAATTCAAAAAGATATTGGCATGTATGAACCAACATCGCTTTTCCCCACTCTGCTAGAGTCGCTTATTGTGTGGAATTTGCTATGCTTTGAACACTTCGGCAGCTTTGACTGACCTTGACCGCTTGACTAGGTGACACAGTCACCGAGTTTGCTTGTTAGATTCTGAAACGGGCTACTGTTTCTATTTCTTTTTGTAATAATTAGGATCCTTCTCTTTATTACCATCGACACGTATTGTGTGTTTTTAGCATTATGTTGCTGGTTACGTATAAAGCAATGAATGACGAAACTATTAGGACATGAGCGATTACTAATAAGACAAGTTATCACTACTGCATTCAATATTAACTGTTGTACTTCATTCTTTGCTAAAATTTGAAATAGTGAGGGATCCTGGTCAGCGCATTTAGCCTGATGAAAGTTTTTACAGACATGTTATTCCTTGCAATCCAGCCATATTTTAAAAGTTAAGTTGAGTCATTGAGGTTCGATATTTTATATAACTCAAAAAACTCAAGGCTAAAACTGCGATCGGGACTTTGCAAAGGAGCATTTATTGTCATGACCCGAAATAGTGTTACCTCTAATTTATCTAGATTTGTACGGGTGTTCCACTTGTTTTTGTGTGTTTTCTAATCACTACGGTGCCTAACGACCCTATCCATGCATCTGTATAAATACAGACGTCCACTGCGTAAACGCATATTCACTGTTTAATATGATTTGTTACGTAAGGGATTAATAATCACCCAAAATGATAAAATTAACATAGTATATGATTATGATATTTCAGTAGAACTTCTGGAAACAGACACTCAAAGATAAAAAACTCGCAGTAGCGAAATCTCAATGATGTAGATAATTTCTGTAAAAAAGTAAGATTAAGAATGTCTCGTAACTTCAGCCACAGGAATAACGAAATTCGACCTGCAAAGGAAACACTCAAAGTTACTCCAAATGAATAAAAAATTGTACTTAGCTTGCTTTTGTGGGAAGTCACGGTGTTCCGATAACGACACACGGCCTTGGTCCTCCTTCTCTATTTAGCGGATGACCCGGTTTTTTGCTTCAGTTTCCCCCGTGCGCGTTATTTCGATGATTCGAGCCCTTGAAAGATCCGATGCTGCAGACGCGTTCGGTTTGTTTCTTGAAGTGCCGGAAACGCTCACTAACGATGTTTTCTTGAATGATTCTAATGAGAGACGAAGCTTGCGTTGCCGTAGGAAAAAGACACGTCGGTTTTGTTTCTTGAAGTTATTCACTAAACGATGATACTAAGTTGCTTGACGAATCTTGTTGTTTTCTGAAGTCGCTCACTAACGATGATACTAGGTTGCTTGAAGAATCTGCTGCTTTCGTCGTCGTTGACTTCATGATTTATTATTCTGTTTTATCTTCGGAGAAGTTGTAGAGTCCTTCTGGTACGCTGGCCACCAATATTAGGGCTTGTGCCTTGTATGATAAGGCGCCCTATGAGGTAATGTTAGACTTGCGATAATCTATACGCTAAGTCGGTTGGTATTGCACTTCCATCTTCAATGGAGTGTCTTGGGGTTTGTAGATCACTTACGAAGTCGGTATTATCTTGTTGGTTATTACGACGATGTGTTAAACTCATGGTTCGGTGAGGAGGTTCTTGTAGAAAACACGAAGTATAAAAATAGATATATTCTTCTGAAGTTTTACATGCTGAAGATCAGATATGATTGTACAAGTCTTCTAATAACGATAGCTTGATCGCTTCTGCCAATGATGATGGCTAATCCTATTCCTCTACATGATAAAGCTTAGGTAAAGAGGTACAGGTCTTCTAATGACGATAGCTCACTCTGTTCTGCCCTGTTCTACATCTCTGTTACAAGTTATGAAGGAACAGACAGTAGTTCGAACATATGAACATACATACAAATGACATAGTTTCATACGAACACACAATCAAAATGAGACACGCTACAGATCACGTAGGCCGTTTGAATTATAGGTCGGGGTAGTTGTCTCAAGCAGGGAGCTTGGACTGTTTCAAAACAAATGAATGACCACAGATGACGGCATGACAACTTAGCCTACATACTTATTGTATACGTCATCTTTAGCGTCTCTAGTCTGATCACATTCCTGCAAGCAATCTTTTATATATATGGACTAACATTCCATATTATTATTATGTAAACACTTACAATAATACTCTATCTATATATATATAAAAGTATATATATAATATATATATATCGACTTTAGGATTAATTTCTATATAGATATATATATATATATATATAATATCTATATCTTATATATTTTTTCTAATACAAATAGAATATATATATATATATATATATATATATATATACTATTTACCTATTAAATACATCGATGTAACTTTTGTATAGTTACAAAAAAAAAAAAAAAAAAAAAAAACACAGAAATCTCATGTACTTTTATATAAGAAACTTTTGGGGACTGGGACCCACCCATCAGACATGACAGAAATTAGTATTAGCTTTCTCCATATACACCTCTACTACCATTTTTAATGGGTTCTTACCCTAATATGTTTCACCTAACACCCAAACCCAAGGGCTTTTACAAAGGAATTACCTTCGTGCGCACTGCACAAGCTTGAACAGGCTTTTTTACCCAAGGATGTTTGAAGGTTGAAAGGTTATCGTGGCTTTTTTCCACTGTGACATTCTTCCGGCCAAGACGACCTGCAGCCCGACTTGACCAAACCAGCAAAGCACAACATCAGAAGATTCCCCCAGTCCATAGTCCCCTTCAGATAGCCCCAGAAAATACTCGCCCACAAATTTTCAGAGAAATGGAAAAGGCAGAACTATGCCAAAACGACGCCAGCCATGGGTACTATCCCCCCTTCCACCCAACACTCCACATGGTACCAAAACTCGACAAACGTTAACAAGAAAGAATCCAGGTAAAAAATAGTCACAATAATCTTTCTTAGTGACCCACGACCATTTCAACTCGGTATTTAGGTATCGTATCCACCCTTGCGGCGTGTTTAGTACAATCCCGTTGGCGATTTCCATATAGATAAAAGACTGTAAATATCTTAAGAGATTAAAAGATAATGACCAAGAAATATTGTGATACCTGAGATATTACCAAGGTAGGTGGCGAAGGTTCCGAACAACCTTGTTGTGTAAAATAGCCTGTCCTAACTTGTGCATTACGCACGAATCCAATTACTCCGCAAAGTCCTCAGGTTCGGGTGTTAGGAGCAACGGATATTAGGGTGACAACTCTTCAAGTCACCCTTCAAAAATGGTTAGAGTTACGCCAAGGTGTTTCGTTTGATTTCTCTCATCCAGGGTTCCCAGATGTAACAGACCAAATTATCATACCAAACCTCTTCAAATTATCGTATTTTGATTAGAATTATCGTACATTTTTCATTTCATAATTTAGCTGTATTTCACCTAAATAGAAAAATTGTGATGTCATTCCTATTTATTGCTAATAATGACAAAAAAAGATCAAAAAGATAATTTTTCTGTAGGCTGTACAAAGTAGCCTATTGAGTACTTCAGTGATTATTATTGTCATTCTATATCACCCATGTAAACTTTAAAAAAGGAAAAATATCACAACTAACAGGAGTATTGCTCTAAGAAAACTGTCAATTGTTCTTAAACATCACACTACAAAAGAATAACCAATAAGCAGCAAAATCATATAATTGTTTACTTTCAATTCTTCACTGATTACCATTACTAATCATCAGTATTATCATCAATGAAAATTAAATGAAAAATACAATCACTGTTAATAATCATCAGTATTATCATCAATGAAAACGAAACTAAAAGATCAGTACTATACTGTTTATGAAGGACTCGCTAATTGTTCTTTATCATCACACTGTAATAACAATAGAAATGAAAAATATGTATACAGAAACAAAAAATGACTTCACTGCCTTATTCATCACTGATGGAAAAGGAAATATCATCACCTTCATCAGAAAGAGAGAGAGAGAGAGGTACTTATTTGTCTGTTATCTTTCCATATCTTCTTTTTTGCCTTCTAAGCTTTACTTATTTTCAGGCGGTGAATGACCTTGGGTGCCTTATAGCCTTGAATCTTCTAATTTCCTATAAAATGACGAAAAGGTTCAAATTATCGTACATTTCCAGTAATTATCTTACATATATCGCGAATTATCGTATATAGTACACAGGGTCAAATTATCGTACGTCTAGGAACCCTGGCTAACAGATAACCGCAGAGATCGTTCAGGCAGGACAACGAAGCCCTGCCCACTTTCGTAGTCACGCTCGTGACGGTCTAGTAGACTATGGTGCATGAACAGTCTTAGTAAATTGATGCAACGGTTAGCCATGATGTACTTGGTGTAGCTCCTCCTGAGGTCTCACAGACCTCACGATGGGGCATTAACTGACAGTGAGAATCAGAGTACGTGCCTTTTCTATGTTAATATTAAGCATTACACAACATTTACACAAATCATATTGTGCATATGAAAGAACCTTTATCTTCTCTGTTAGATTTATATGTATGCATGTATGTATATTACCTATATTCAGGTAGGTGTCCCGATGTCCATCTTGGATGAAGGAATGAAATACTTTCCTGCCTGGTTCACTAAATGGGCCCCCCTCCTTTTTTTTTGCGAAAATTACAGCTTTAGCAACATCAAGTTCACCATCATTGTTTATTTCATATTAAACACTGTATATTGAAAACAAATCAGTCTAACATAGCATTTCTTAATAATGTAATAAGCAGTGTTATCATACGTCTGGCAAGAAGTGACCGTTTTCTCTTCAATGGTCATGGTTGATCAGCATTCAACTCATAGCTTTCAATTCATAATGGCGCTTTTTGTTCAATTCTGGTGTTATAGAAGTAATGGAACCCTCTTCTAGAAACAATTTCAATTTAAAGAGGGTTACCGTATTTCTTTGTAGCGATTTAAGTGTTGTATTTGCGTTGTATAGTTCTGCTTTCCATTTTCAAACAGCTCTACACAGTATTGGACGACTTGACTGTCATCAAGTTTTTATCTAAGTCGATCTGTTTTTTTTTTTATTTATTTATCTTCACACTAATTATTTGTTGTGATCAAACCCGTTGCCGATACATTGTCGGTTTTCCAGTCCTTTATTCCAAGTTTTGCGGGAAATGGTGATAAAGATGGTGACTTCTTGCAAGACATAGGTTGGTATTGTCTACAGTTTTAAAAGAGAGAGAGAGAGATGAGAGAGGAGAGACAGAGAGGAGAGAGAACGAGAGAGAGGAGAGCCGAGGACCAGAGAGAGAGAGAGAGAGAGAGAGAGAGAGATAACTACATCTAAAGAATAGAAGCTTAAGATTACTTGTATTTGAGAAGAAATGACAATAATTACAAAGAACAAGAAACGTTAAACGAACCGAGATTACTTCTCGGGACCAAGTAGGCTAATTAGACCTATAGTAAGTAGTTCCGGTTGTTAGTCGTCTAGGAACGGAGAGGAAACGAAAAAATAGTTACTTAAAAGAAAACAAACCTCTGTTATTTGGACGAAGAAACAGCTGTTGAATAGGGGGTGGGGGTGGGGGGGAGTATAGAAGCCTTAAGAGGAGGTTGTTCCAGATATCCGATCAATCAACATCCTCCATTACACCGAGTTTACGATATAACATGATGGAACTTTTTTGCAGTTACTCAAAAACAACATAGAAATCTCACGTGCTTTCATATGAGAAACTCTTGAGGACTGGGCCCGAGCAGACATGAAAGAAATCTAGTCGAAGTAACACTGCACTGTTCACGTCAATGTACCATTTTTAAAGGGTTTTTACCCTAATCTCCGTTGCTCCTCGCCACCAACCTTGGCTGAGTTATCCAACCATTGGCCTAATATCGCCGGTATCAGCATATTTCCCGGTGGTCATTCTCTCTTATGATATATACAGTCTTTTATGTATATGGAAATCACCTGCGGGATTGTACTAAACATGCCGCAAGGGTCGATAGGATACCTAAATACCGAGTTGAAATGGTCGGGGGTCACTAGGAAAGATTATTGTGAATTTTTTTAGCTGGATTCGCTCAGCTTCTTTTAAACGTACCATGTGGACTGTTGGGGGTTGGGGGGATCGTGCCCATAGTCCTGCCTTTTCCATTTCCCTGAAGATTTGTTTGGCGTGGGTGAGTTTTTTCTGGGACTATTTTCTTTTGTCTGTCACCGTATTCTTGACTTGTAACCTGCCGCAGTAACTACTGGTAAATTCCTACTGGAATTCATACAACTGTAATGAATTCCAGTAGGAATCGTCGATCATCCTTCTTGCCAGACTTGTTGATAGCATGAGGAGGACAGGAAGCACACTGGAAAGTTATTACGCAATTTTACCTTCACACTACTAAATATATTCGTCTTGTGCATCAGACTCTTTGATGTCAGTATATTGTGTCATTATTCAATAGTATCCCTACACTTTGAATAATATCGTGCAAAGCAGAATATCGCACGGTAACGTAGGGGAAAACCTCCTTGATGTCGTTACCATATTGTTTCCTTAGTCAACACTATCCCTACACTCACAATCATATTGTGCAAAGCAGAATATTGCACAATAACGTAGGAAAAAACTCTGATGTCGTCAATATATTGTGTCATTATTCAATACTATCCTACACTTTCAACAATATTGGGCAACGCAGAATATTGCACAATAACGGAAACCGTAATAAACGTCAATGGTTGCAGAGTTCCTGAAGGTATTTGATAGACGAAGTTGAAGTCGAGTTGCCAACTCAGATTTTCAAATCTCGCTACACTCGCCCCTAAAACTCTAGAATGTCGCTAAATTCTTTATTAAATGTCGCAAGACAAGATGATCTCTCCCTCCCCTTCCCATCTTTTTTTTCTCTTTATTATAGACAACTACAGCCTATAATAATCACATAACAAAATTAAATATCAGGTGCTCTATCTCAACCTATTAATATACTAACTTTTTTTTACGTCTTTGAAATCCAATGTACTGGCATAGAGATGCGATAGTGTTAGATATGTAAAATGTAGCGTGAACAATTATCATTTTCCGAAGAAAGCATTTCATTATATATGATATTCATGTGTGTTAAGTGCACCTTATATATGAAGATGGAACTCTTATACTGTGTTATATATGAAGAATGCTGCATTAATAAGAATAAAAATCTTAATGAAGCATTGAATAACTTAAGAAGGTTACGGACTGTCTAACTTTTACTATATGAACATCTATTCTCCGATTCAATAATGATATGTAGTTTTTAATAAGCACTTTTACCAATTACTCAATTATCACTGCATCTCAGTCTTCCTCCTCAAAGTCATCAATTGCATTAAGAGGCAGACTGCTTGCAGCTTTTGATGTGGTTGCTTGATCCAAAGTGCTGTATGTCTCCAGTGTACCGATTTTTCTAAGAAAATCGTTTGGTAAAGTGTATTTTGAACAACAGGTATTATGCCTTTTTAACCCATACTTTATGACAAGAATTGCTTTGAGTGTTAACAGTTTCATTTTATTTCGCAACTTTGACTTCACCAAATTCATATTGCTGAATGTGCGCTCTACCTCATCGTTAGAGTAAGGTAAAGATAATGCAGAGAGAGCCATTTCGGACAGATCCTGTTATGGATTTTCACCTGACGCATCTCTGTAGTGGGCTACTTCTGCCCAGAAATTTAGTGTACTTGATGTTTCTGTCCAAACCACATGATGATGTTTCTTCCACTGGAAATCTATTTGAGTAAGGGAGCTTGCATCACCTGTAAATAATTTTGCCACCTCAGTTACATCAGATTGAATGGGCTTCAAGCATTCACCAGCACTCAAAAGTGAGACTGATTGCAATAGGCGAACATTGTCAGGTAGGCGTTGACGGAGAAGCTTTACCAATTCAACGACAAACTTTGTGCATCTCTCTCGTATATAACTTTCATCTGCAGAGGAAAATTTGCCCTCAGCCAACTCCTTTTCAAACTCAAAACCAAAGGAAGGTCTTGGATCCAAATGTTGTTCAATCATTTTGCAATGCATAGCTTTCTTTCCTGGGTTTAATATCTTTGCTCCTAATGAATCTATCAATAAAAGAAGGGCTCTGCAATTTTGTTGAGTCATGCATTTCCGCTTCGAAATTCTTATTGTACCTCGGTTTGATTAAAAGAATTGCATAATTCTGTTTGTCATTAAACATTGAGTATAAGAGCTCTGCTGTGTAACATCATTCTTCTAATCTTGCTAATTGGAAATGTGTTTTAAGCTCGGTCCATTGTTTCAGGATTCTCACCACAGCACGCTCGATAGATAACCATCTAGTCTGGCTCAACTGCACTAATTTCAGAAGTGGTAAACCATCATTGATGGTTTCAAACAATAGTTTGTATTTCTCCTGGCGTACAGATGACTGGGAAAACCAGTTATATGTCTCTTTAATCATGAACTCTAAGTTCGGCGGCAATGTTTCACGTACAGCTTGTGAAATAGCTAATTGAATTGAGTGACATATGCATCTAATTAGCTGCAGGTGGGGTATTCGGCTTTCAGTCTTGCAAATACTCCATTATTAATACCTGTCATTACCGATGCGTTACCTGTTCCAAGTGTCAGCAGATTCTGCCTTTCTAAGCCATTGTTATGGAGTGACATTTTGGTTGCTTCACATATTGACTCTGCATTACATTCTTTTAGTTCAACTAAATCGAAAAATGTAACAACAAAACGCTTCAGCGAACTAGAGTAATACCTAATGACAATTCCCAGCATCTTTGAGGTAGTAACGTCACTACTTTCATCAATTATCAGACTAAATTTTCTCTTTCCAATATCAGCTTGCAAGTCTTCCATGAAGTGCGGTGCAAGAACATTGCAAGTTATACCTGTGCACTTCGATCTTTTTCATTTCAATTCACTAACATCCTTACTGTCACTGAAGCATATTTTGCACACCTCAGTTAAGTGATTCACCACACGAATAGAACAATGTTCAGCTACAAACATGGATAGAGTTCCTTCAACAACTTTCTTTAATTCACCAACTTTTTTAAATGGTAGGACAGCTTGCCTCTGTGTGCTGAATGGTTCCTCAGCTTTTCTGTGTTTGTTGGTGTTCCTGTGTTTCTCTAAGTCAAAAATTTTAGCGGAAACAGTAGTACACTTACAATGTTTGCAGAAACCCTTTTTACTATCACCTGGGGCCTCAAGCATCCAAGTTTTTAAACCTATCAGTCTTGAGCTACTCCTTCCGGAAACGATGCGTATACTGCGGCTTGCCCATTTTCAACTGCTCACTAAAATCACTGCAAAGAAGCGACAGATCGCACAAACTCTCTGACTCGTCAATCTAGTACTGGCAGGTTAACGATGAATGGCACGAGAATTGCTTACCAAACGGACAGGTATTTGACATGTTCAAAACGTACCTGTTCTGTGAGAACAGTTACGTTTTGAACTAAGATTCGTGTGTGTGATTAAATCTATGCAATTTGATATTTATTTTATCAAAACATCTAACAAATACTAAACTCTCTAGTATTGTCGCTGGATATTTTTAAATATCTCTAGATTTTTTCTATGTCGCTAACTGCTGAAAAAAGTTGCTAGTTAGAAACTAATATCTCTAGATCTAGCGACAAAGTCGCTAAATTGGCAACACTCAGACGAACACACATTGGACGACCTGTGATTGACAAGACAAGTCGCAAATCAGCAACCTGTTGACAGATAACCGCAGAGATCGTTCAGGCAGGACAACGAAGCCCCGCCCACTTTCGTTGTTACGCTCATCCTCTAGTAGGCTATAGTGCATGAACAGTCTCAGAAAATTAATGCTTCAGGTATCCATGCTACACTTGGTGCAGCCCCTCCTAAGGTCTCACAGACCTCACCCTGGGGCATTAACTGACAGTGAGAATCAGAGTACATGCCTTTTCTATGTTAAAATTAATTATTACACAACATTTACACAATCATATTGTGCATATGAAAGAATCTTTATCTTCTCTGTTTGATTTATATGTATGCATGTATGTATATTACCTATATTCAGGTAGGTTTCCCGATGTCCATCTTGAATGAAGGAATGAGATTCTTTCCTGCCTGGTTCACTAAATGGGCCCCCCTCCTTTTTTTTTTTTTGCGAAAATTACAGCTTTAGCAACATCAAGTTCATCATCATTGTTTATTTCATATTAAACACTGTATATTGAAAACAAATCAGTCTAACATAGCATTTCTTAATAATGTAATAAGCAGTGTTATCATACGTCTGGCAAGAAGTGACCGTTTTCTCTTCGATGGTTTTGGTTGATCAGCATTCAACTCAAAGCTTTCAATTCATAATGGCGTTTTTTGTTCAATTCTGGTGTTATAGAAGTAATGGAACCCTCTTTTAGAAACAATTTCAATTTAAAGAGGGTTACTGTATTTCTTTGTGACGATTAAGTGTTGTATTTGCGTTGTATAGTTCTGCTTTACATTTTCAAACAGCACTACACAGTATTGGATGACTTGACTGCCATTAAGTTTTTAATTAAGTCGATCTGTTTTATTTATTTATTTTTCTTCACACTAATTATTCGTTGTGATCAAACCCGTTGCCGATACATTGTCGATTTTCCAGTCCTTTATTCCAAGTTTTGCGGGAAATGGTGATAAAGATGGTGACTTCTTGCAAGACGTAGGTTGGTATTGTCTATAGTTTTAAAAGAGAGAGAGAGAGAGAGAGAGAGAGAGAGAGAGAGAGAGAGATAACAACACCTAAAGAATAGAAGCTTAAGATTACTTGTATTTGAGAAGAAATGACAATAATTACAAAGTACAAAAAACGTTAAACGAACCGAGAATACTTCTCGGGACCAAGTAGACTAATTAGACCTATAGTAAGTAGTTCCGGTTGTTGGTCGTCTAGGAACGGAGAGGAAACGAAAAAATAGTTACTTAAAAGAAAACGAACGTCTGTTGTTTAGACGAAGAAACAGCTGTTGCATGGGGGTGGGTGAGTTTAGAAGCCTTAAGAGGAGGTTGCTCTAGATATCCGATCAATCAACATCCTCCATTACACCGAGTTTACGATATAACATGATGGAACTTTTTGTGCAGTTACTCAAAAATAACATAGAAATCTCACGTGCTTTCATATGAGAAACTCTTGAGGACTGGGGCCGAGCAGACATGAAAAAGATCTAGTCCTGTAAGACTTGTGTGTAAGAAGTTAACCTACCATTTTTAAAAGGGTTTTTACCCTAATCTCTGTTGCTCCTCGCTACCTACCTTAGCTGAGTTATCCAACCATTGGCCTAATATCGCCGGTATCAGCATATTTCCCGGTGGTCATTCTCTCTTATGATAGATACAGTCTTTTATGTATATGGAAATCACCTGCGGGATTGTACTAAACATGCCGCAAATGTCGATAGGATACCTAAATACCGAGTTGAAATGGTCGGGGGTCACTAGGAAAGATTAATGTGAATTTTTTTAGCTGGATTCGTTAAGCTTCTTTTAAACGTACCATGTGGACTGTTGGGGGTTGGGGGGATCGTGCCCATAGGCTGGCGTCGTTTTGGCATAGTCCTGCCTTTTCCATTTCCCTGAAGATTTGTTTGGCGTGGGTGAGTTTTTTCTGGGACTATCTAAAGGTGGACATGTTGTGCTTTGCTGGTTTAGTCAAGTCTGCAGGTCGACTTCGCCAGCTAGAATGTCACAGAGAAAAGTCACGATAACCTTTCAACCTTCAAACAACCTTGGGTAAAATAGCCTGTTCTTTATTAAAATCCTCAGGTTTAGGTGTTAAGTGATACGGAAGTTAGGGTAATAACCCTATAAAAATGGTTGCAAATGTAAAGATAACAAACAACTATCAACAAGACAACAACTAACTTTCGTTATGGTCTGATGGGTCCCAGTCCTCAAAAGTTTCTTATGTAAAAGTTCATGAGATTTCTATGTTGTTTTTTGTATCTCCACAAAAGTTACATCGACGTACTTTATATATATATATATATATATATATATAATATATATATATATATATATATATATATATGATAAATATAATATATATATATATATATATATATATAGACACTTTTATTTACCTATTAAATACATCGATGTAACTTTTGTGTAGTTACCAAAAAAAAAAAAAAAAAAAAACAACAACAACAAGAAGTCTCATGTACTTTTATATAAGAAACTTTTGGGGACTGGGACCCACCCATCAGACATGACAGAAATTAGTATTAGCTTTCTCCCTTACACGTTTACTACCATTTTTAATGGGTTCTTACAAGTTGAAAGAATCCAGGTAAAAAATAGTCACAATAATCTTTCTTAGTGACCCCCGACCATTTCAACTCGGTATTTAGGTATCCTATCCACCCTTGCGGCGTGTTTAGTACAATCCCGTTGGCGATTTCCATATACATAAAAGACTAAATATCATAAGAGAGAATGACCCCCAAGTAATATGCTGATACCTGGGGATATTAGGCCAATGGTTGGGTCACTCAGCCAAGGTGGGTGGCGAAGGTTCCGAACAACCTTGTTGTGTAATTTGTAAAAGAGCCTGTCCAGCCTCCTAACTTGTGCAATGCGCACGTAGTTGATTACTTTGTAAAGACCTCAGCCTTGGGTGTTAGGAGCAACGGAAGTTAGGGTGACTACCCTTCAAAAATGGTTAATGGGAGAGACCAGAATAGCTTAAATTCGTTCATGTCTGATCGGGCCCAGTCCTCAAGAGTTTCTCATATGAATGTATATGAGATTTCTATGCTATTTTTGAGTAACTGCAAAAAAAAAAATCCATAATTTTATATCGTAAACTCAGCGGTGCAATGGAGGACGTTGATTGATTGGATATCTGGAGGAACCCCCTCTAGGGCTTCTATTTAAACTTCCATCATTCAACAGCCGTTTCTGCGTCTAAACAACAGACGTTCGTTTTCACTAAGCAACAATTTCCTCGTTTCCTCTCCGTTCCTTGACGACCAACAACCTTAACTATCGCTCGATATTCGACGGAAACTAGGTCTAATTATAACTGGTTCACTTAAGGTAGATTCTTGGGTGATCCATATGCCTACGAGACGTTAGTTTGGCGGCCGCTTATTGGCTGGGAGCTGCCTACTTCCCGGTACCAGCCAATCAGCGGCCACCAAACAAACGTCTCGTAAGAATAAGGCTCATCCGAGAATCTACGTTAAGTGAATCAGATATAGTCTACTTGGTCCTGAGAAGTAGTCTCGATTCTTTTAACGTTTCTTGTACTTTGTAACTATTGTCGTTTCTTCTCAAATACAAGCAATCATAAGCTTCTATCTTTTAGCTCATTTGCGCGGTAGCCGCCTACAGAGACCATTTTTTTTTTTTCAGTCTTGAAAACAGTATGCAGTAGTGATGGGGAGGAAGAGTGGGGCCGGGAAGAGAGGGGGGGGGGGGGGGGGGGGGGGGGGGGGAGGGAGAGAAAGACGTCACGAGACCAAACGGATAGATATGGTGAGGAGAGATATGGTTTGAGGTGAGACTTCGGGAAGAAGATGCAAGGAATCGAAGAAGATGGATTAAATTCTGTAGCATACGACATTGCGCAGAAATCTAATGTACTTCCTAATAATAATGATAGTAGTGTTTATTGAAAAATTAGTTAGGATTTATATATTAGGGCCTAAAATTACTTCCTGTTTTATAATTCCTAACGTATTTGTCAGAAACTTATTATTATTATTATTTCTGGATCCGAATAATGGCGCCTTCAAGGCTATCATAGCTTCGCCTTTCTTGGCATAAGAAATTTAATTCCTATGCTGCAGGATGCAAGTCTTCATTGCTGTTTCTGGATTTACGTCACAGCAAAAGCCAGTTGTCATACTGACGTTATATCAAAGCTCTCATCATCGTTTGTATAAGCTCTCTCTCTCTCTCATGCGATTTAAATTATTTACTTCTTTGGAAAGATAAATGTAACATGTTGTTGTAGTGATACCCATGAAATATTTCATACGTTTAAAGTTATTTTCGACCATGATTGATCGTGATATATGACTTGACATCTCTCTGCCGTCAACAGGACCCGGTAGAGGACATCCAGTTCGCCAATGTACACGTCAGCCTCAGCCCGGCGCATGCGCCGACGGACATCCACGGACACTCGCACACTCGAGTGGGTACGAACGAAAGCATCCTCTCCGTGTCCATGGATTCGAAGTGAGTTTGCCTAAACATTCTAACTATTTTATTATAGAAGGTTTGAGTAAATATAAATGTAATATGCACTAAGCCACAAATGTTTGCTTAAACATTCTCTATTTTTTAATTTTTTATAGAAGGTTTGCTTAAATAAATATATAATAAGTACTTAGCTACAATATGTCCTTTAAATATCCAATTCGCTCTGCCTCGGATTTGATACATTTTCATATATGTTAAAGGAAGTTAAACATTGTTTTTTTATTATTATTATCATAGAAGGTTTACGTAAATGTATGTAATATGCACTAAGCTACAAAATGTCCTTTAATATCCAATTCGCTCTACCTCGGAATTGTAATACATTTTCATATACGTTAACCCAAGGAGAATTTTATAGTTGACGATAACTTCGTCCTCCCGTGGGTTCGAACCCACGAGAGGACGAAATTATGATTATCAACTACAAAAAAAATTCCCCTTCGGTTAACATATATGAAAATGTATTTATTTATAGGCAGGGCAAATTGGATATTAAAGGACATTTGTAGCTCAGTGTGTGTACTGCATGAATCACGGTGATGTAATAAAAATTCATATATGTATATATATATATATATATATATATATATATATATATATATATATATATATATTATATCATATATATATATATATATATATATATTACACCTGCAGGCGCTATATGCTGAAACTCACTCCCACCTCCTGGCTGGTGGCGCCCGGGGCGTCCCTGAGACGCGTCGGTGCCGGCGGGCATACGGCTGACATGACCACCGCCCTCCTGCCCCGCCGCGCCCTTGCCTCTACCTGGTCAATTCGCAGGAGAACTCAGCTCTGGGGGGCACGTTGTCCCTATGCCATAAGGATGGACCGGTGAGTGCCCTAGAAAAAGTTTATTTATTTATTTTTTAAAAATTAAACACTCATGTAGGATATTACAAGATATTACAGAATTATATACCTGCAGTAGTACTTACAAATTGTTATGGAATTAGGATAAGGTGTGGTAGCACCTTTCTTAGCGTCTAGTATTTATTTTTTGCTTTTTATTGATAACATTTATAAGATAAAGTAGAGTACCTATATATATGTGTAGCATAGTATTATATATATATATATATATATATATATATATATATATATATATTACTGAGGTTCCAGCGTCTTTCGTGACCTCTGTGGGTCAACTGGGAGCAGCGCCCTTGCCCTTCGTTTGAGAGGCCTGGGATCGATCTTGATGTGAGTCGGGGTAGTTTATATATATATATATATATATATATATATATATATATGTATATATATAGTATATATATGGTATATATATATGTATATGTATATATATATGTATATTATATATATATATATATATATATATATATATTATATAATATTATATACACATATGATATGCATAGTATATATATTTATATATGTGTGTGTATATATATATAATATATATATATATATATATATATATATATATATATATATATATATTGTCTGTGTGTACAGAGAGAGAAAGAGAGGGAGAGAGCGAATAAGGAAGTAAAGGTGCCTATACAGGTGTGGCGAGAGAGAGGGAGAGAGAGAGAGAGAATAAGGACGTAAAAGTGCATACCTATACAAACGTGATGAGACCTTAAAAACAAGGCCAGAATGACTACCGACCTTACCTGTGACGTAGCCCGGAAGTAGCCATGCAGAGATTGCAGAGATTTACGTCCGGCAACATCCGACATAATTAATTTTCCTGCCCCAAGAAGGGTTAGTCTCTGGCCTTCAACCATGGAGGCGCCATTCAGATCCAGAAATAATAATAATAATAATAATAATAATAATAATAATAATAATAATAATAATAATAATAATAATAATAATAATAATAACAACAACAAACTATTGTACCTGTTGAGCTAAAATGCATTGATGCAATTTGATGCCTTGATGGCATGATAATAATAATACTAATAATTATAATAATAATAATAATGGTTGACAAAATCAAGAAGAAAGTATCACTCATTGATGTCGCAATACCATGGGACACCAGAGTTGAAGAGAAACAGAAAGGGCAAAAATCGGGATAAGTTATCAAGACCTGAAAACTAGAACGTAAGAAGGATATGGGATATGCCAGTGGAAATTGTACCCATAATCATAGGAGCACTAGGCACGATCCCAAGATCCCTGAAAAGGAATCTGGAAAAACTAGACGCTGAAGTAGCTCCAGGACTCATGCAGAAGAGTGTGATCCTAGAAACGGCGCACATAGTAAGAAAAGTGATGGAACTCCTAAGGAGTGGCAGGATGGCAACCCGGAACCCCACACTATAAATACCACCCAGTCGAATTAGAGGACTGCGATAGAGAGATAATAATAATAATAATAATAATAATAATAATAGTTTTCGGAAAAACAGGGAAGGATTCAATCCAGGAATGAACTTCTTCAACCAGAGAGCAGCAAAGCCATTAGCATCGTCATTGAACTTAATTCAACTGAATTAGACGTTAAATAATTTTTTTTGTGTGCAATTTTTATATGCTGCGAAGTTTTGGGGAGGAAGTTGTGTTTTTAGTTTGGCTTTTGAAGTTAACTTGGTTATTATACACACACACACACACACACACACACACACACATATATATATATATATATATATATATATATATATATATATATATATATATATATATATATATCAGAGAGAGGGAGAGAGAGAGAGAGTGTTAAAGTTTATGAGAGTTAAGTGAGATGCAGCAATACATTGGTTAAAGTAAAATTGATTGGAACACTAGTGTGAGTAAGGTATCTCTGGATAAGGGAAAGATTCCAAATTGGTTTATTTATATGGGGATTAAAGGCGATAGGTGAGAATAGAAGAATTAAAGGGACATAGCTTTGCTAAGTATGAAAAGTGTGTGGTAGAATTTTGGTAAAGAGTGCAGTATTCCGTAGTGGGATAGTGTCGTCAGTGAACCACTTGCTATGAACTGTAGGCATTACTTAAGGTTCTTCGTAGCGTGCCTTCAGCCGCCCTAGCTGCAAACCCTTCCATTCATTTTACTGTACCTCCTTTCATATTCTCCTTCTTCCATCTTACTTTCCACCGTCTCCTAACAATTGATTTAAAACCTTTTACTGTCAATTTCCGTTTCAACGCTGAATGACCTTGATAAAGTCGAGAAAAACAAGAATGAATTGCTTTCAGGCATAAATCTTAAATAAAACCAAATATAATGCGTAATAATCTCTTTTCGGTTGCAAATTTTCAACACTAAGTTAACGAACGATGTGAGTACAAAACAAACAAAGCGCCTCGGTGGCGTGATTGGTATGGTATTAGCGTCCCATCTCGGTGGTCGCGGGTTCGATTCTCGGCCATTCATTGAGGAGTGAGAGATGTGTATTTCTGGTGATAGAAGTTCACTCTCGATGTGGTTCGGAAGTCACGTAAAGCCGTTGGTCCCGTTGCTGAATCACCACTGGTTCCATGCAACGCAAAAACACCATACAAACAAACAAACAGCTGAGGAAGATAGAATGTTTTTATGGTGAAAGTGAAGCATGTGTAGGAGTATGCACAGAACAATGGTACAAGTGATAAAGTTAATATACATACATATTATATATATAATATATATATATATATATACTATATATATATATATATATATATACATACATGTGTTAGTATACGACGTAACTAGGGCGAACCATGCGTGGTTGATAACCCTCATCCCACATAACCATATAACTATAAATGATTTATGCAAGGCCAGAGAGAAAAAAGTACCGTATCTATATACCTGAATACTTACGACCATATTTTATCACCATATCTACCTGGAGGAGACTCTTATACCTTGTTGTGTAATTTTCGCTTACTCGGGTAGTAAGCCTTACAAAATAGTTTGTTGTTGTTGTTGTTTGTTGTTGTTGTGGGGGTAACGAAAGAGGTTATTGGACGAACAGATAAGACTGTTTACAAGTTAAATTACAGCTGATGCAGTAATATCTACTAATAATAATAATTTAATAATAGTGATAGAGGATATCTGGCAGCTTCAGACGAAAGCTCGCTTCAAGAGAGAGAGAGAGAGAGAGAGAGAGAGAGAGAGAGAGAGAGAGAATATCGTTAATGACTTTGATGACTATGATATCATAGTTTATCTGTAAAATTCTAATACATACGCCGATTTTGACCCTGTATTTGATCATGACCTCTGTAGGCGCTCTACTAGCCTGTTTAAGTAGCACGGAAAAAGCCGCTGTTCGGAAAATAGAGAAGAATCTCTACAAGCGTAACGCTGCTGAAGTAGCCATTACTTTTAATAAAGTGTGCTTGAGAGAGAGAGAGTCTGCTTCCTAAATACGATAATAATAATAATAATAATAATAATAATAATAATAATAATAATAATAATAATAATCCTTTCCTCTACGGCCAGCACGTCGTCCTCATGGAGGGAGAGTCCCTGACAGAACTCCTGCCTCACAAGGTCAATCCTCCCCGACCGCCCTACCTCTTCGAGGAGTCCCACATCAGGAAGAGGATGCCCTACACGAAGTCCTTCACCCACATCGTCAAGAGGCATAACCTCCCTTCCGGAGATGATCCCGATTGTCACGGTGGGTGTGTGTTTGTATTGTCATTTTCTAATTGGGCAGACATACATACTTACGTAAACAGATACATACGCATATTATACATGTATATATATCTTACTATAATGGGCGTTATGTCTGTCCGTCCGTCTGTCATTCAATCACGGCCAAACGGCTGGTCCGATGGGCATGGAACTTGGCAGTGTTATAGTCGAGACCCCTGAGATGGTTTGTAATGGGGGTTTATCCTACCTCCCCCCTCCGAAGGGGGAGGGGTTGAGAAGGGATTCCCTGAAACGGAGCTTGTCCTGCCCCCGTGAAACGGGGCTGGTGATGCCCGTAGACTTAGTTACTTTGCGAATTTTCATACATTATTCTGTATACATATGTTTGCTCTTATATATAATTCATGTATAAACATGTATATTTTTTATGAGTAATGTTTTTGCATGAATGACTGCCTCCATGTCTTCAAATTGAACTAGATATCTTTGAAAGACAAATTACCAGGACAGGAGTCATTCCATACTTTAACTACCTTCAGTACAACCTACAACTACCAATGGCTAGCACAGTAACACAGAAGGACGAATACAGCAACAATAAGATAATAATCAATACAATATTACAAAAGGGTCAGTGAGGGAGTAAATAGAATACTACAAAAAGGATAAACACAAGGCCCTTCTCCGGGAC